>NC_056729.1:1039718386-1039895886 GCF_019279795.1 Protopterus annectens
ATTTATTGGACCTTTTTGACCGAATAGGCATTGCATTTATGTGGCTATGTATTAAGAATAACCCAAGAACATTAGATGGACTTAAGTTGGAGATTGTCACCTTACAGAATGAAATGCAGCAGGATTTGTTATTTTCTTCATTTGAAGATGCGTACTGTAAAATTTTCCAACATGTGGATCAACATTTGAATAATATCATTAAACAGAAACAATGAAAACTGCTAAGTGATCAGCATGATTATGATAGTAGGAAAGCTTATCAAATCCCTGGCAGTAGAGGTGGTGGTGAAGAAGTTGGAAGAAAACCAATGGTTAAGGATACAGTGAGACATATAGAATTGTTTGAGGAGGTGGAAGTCCAAGAACAATCCCAAGGGGATTTTTCTTCAACAAGATCTGGCAGGCCCTCTTCAAGGAAAACAGTTATGGAGAGGAACAGGAACACCAGACTGGTTTCTCACCATGGGAATCGTTCCAGAAGAAGGTGGCAGAAAGGCATGGGCAAGAAATGATATTGGACTTAACCCCTGTTTTGGACACCAACCAAAGTACTGTTTTATTTACATATAATGGTTTTAAAATTATCAGCTATAGTGGAATAAAATTTACTGATCAGTATGGTGACTTGTTTTTTTTTATAGCATTTAGTTTTATCCCTACACACTGGTTTAATCTGGTGGGTACTATCTTAGAGTTACAAATATTTACTAGAAAAATTAATTTAAATTTGCTATTAGGTAATGATGTCAGTTCAGATACTGTCCCAGATTTAAAAAGGAAAAGTACTTTTAACCCCCCACCCTCCCCAGTAGCCCTCTTTTAAAAACTTTGTGAAACAGAGTTGAGTGCCAGATTTCATGACTTCAGCAGGTGTAGTGAATGGAATTCAACCAAGGATGAGGACAACTTGTTACAAAGGGTGAAGAACAATAACAATCTGCAAATTAAGTAACCTGACAAAGGAGGGACAGTGGTTATTATGGATTATTTTACCAATGCTGGAAAAATGAAGAACTACTTGAATGGCAGAACTTATTTTATTCCTAGGTCTCATAATAAATTGAATATAGTATATGATAAAATTGACTGGGTATTGAATGATTTGTTTTTGGAGTATCCTTTTCACCCTGATGAAATTACTTATCTTCATGCTAAAAAGCCCTATATACCCTCTATTTTCAGTATTCCTAAGGTCCATAAAAACTTGGCTGACCCTCACCCCTTTAAGACCTATAGTGGCAGCAAGACATTTGAAAACAGAGCCATTGGCCAAGTTTGTGGACTATAAACTTGAGTTTTTTTTCAGAATAAACCCCACGTATTAATTGATTCATTGCATTTCCTTACAGAATTGTCAAAATGTTAATTTTGTGATAACATCATTTTTTTATGTATTGACGTTACAGATTTGTTTTTAGTAATTCTACACGAAGAAGAGTTAACTACATTTCTTGAGGCTCTGACCTGGGGTTCTACCTTGGACCATTCCCTTATACAGGTTGTTTACTCTTTCATGGGATTGGTACTTGAAAACAACTTTGCTACGTTTGACAATGACATTTTCAAAGAGATAAGGGGAGTAGCCACGGGGGCCTCAGCTGCCCCCATCTTTGCCAATACTATATTTTAATGGTGGTAGAATGCTTATATATATTTTTTTTAATGTTTATAAACCACATTGTTAAATATTTTTGATATTTGGACAACATTTTAATTTTATGGTGAGGTAATTCTAATACAGTTAGTTCTTTTATTGAGTACATCAGTTCAACTACTACCTTTTTTAACATTTACCCACAAGGTTGAAACTGACAGATGCAACTTCCTGAATGTACATATGAATCAATTATATATAGGAGGCCTACACATTGTAAAAGCTACCTCCATCTTAATAGTTCCCACCCTTACTGCAAAAAAAGAACTTGGTCAAAGGGCAAATGATTCGCCTTTCAAGGCATATTACAGAGGGCAGTGTGTTTTACAGTGAATTGATACAGATCAAATAAATGTTCCTTGATAGAGAATATCCTGTCACTTTGATTGACAAATTAATTAATTACATACAGGAGCATAGACACATTCAATATGGCCCACTGCTGCATAGAACAGAATTACCTAGTAAGAACAAAGGGGTGGACAAGAATTTTACTAACACTTTGGTGATGACTTACCATTACAATGATGGGGCTATCAGGGTGATGCTTGATAAGAAATGGACCTACACTTTTGGAGTTTTTGGGGTAACTGAGAAAATTGGGGGCCACCCTAAGATAGTTTACAAAAAGGGTAGGAGTACTAAAAATATACTTGATGGTCCTAAACATAAACCCTTTATGCCATCTGAGGTTTATGGCATGAAAAAATGTGAGTCTTGAAGCAGTGCCATTTTATTAATGAGACAGTATACATAGCAGCTCAAAATTATTCTAAGGTTAATAAAATAGAGGGATCCTATGATTGTAGAACAAGTGCTGTGTATTAAGCTATATGCTTATCCTGTCTGGCTTTTTATGTCGGAAAAACTGAGAAAAAGTTTAAAATGCAGGATTCATCAGCATAGCTATGCAATTAAAATGAAAAATGTCTCTAATGTTCCAGCTAAAAGTGCTAGTGTATTTAGTAATTTGAACATTTTTTGTGTGATAGAGAAAGTTTATAATAACTCCCAAGGAGGTAATTGGTCTGCCTTTTTTGAAAACAGGGAAGTTTATTGGCAAATACTATTAAATGCTACACAAGCCTCAGGTCTAAATGACAGGATGTCCCTGTTTAGCCTGCTTCTTATTAGATCAGACAAGCTTTGAAACATTATGTTACTTTGTTTCAACTGGGTCTAGGACTATTCACTGAAAGCACATTTCACTGAAAAGTCAAATGACTGTGCACAAGTCACTGAAAACTCAATTCACTGAAAACTCAATTCATTGAAACACATTTCACTGAAAGTTATATATGGCCTTTTCCCCAATGTTGTGCGACCCTGGAGTTAGTATATATAGTAAGGGGAGGTGTGGGGGGCATAGCCCCCCCACATATTTTGGATATATATTAAGTTCAGAAAAGAGTAATTTAGTGAAATTGCAAGTATCCATGTATATAGTTTAAAATATTTAAAATAGGTGAGGGGTGGTGCCCCCACACCCCCTTATTATATATACTAACTCCAGGGTCGCACAACAGTGGGGAAAAGGCCATATATAATTTTCAGTGAATTTTCAGTGAATTGTGTTTTCAGTGAATTGAGCTTTCAGTGAATTGTGCACAGTCAAATGTGTTTCAATGAAATGTGGTTTCAGTGAATAGCCATAGACCCGTTTGAACTATCTCACCAGTGGTGGATTAACTTGTAAAATTGTTTTTTTTTCATTTTTTCTTAAGCGTTTTAAAACATTGCCATTTCGTAATACATTTTGGCATTGTGAGAGTAAAAAAGATGTCCTGTTAATTTACCTTACAGCTTCTACTTTATGGAGAACTGTGATTAGTTATGTTAGTTTTTAAATACTGTGGCTTTTAATTGAATTTTTTTCTGATGAAGTTCTATTGAATAAAGAATGAGTGCTTACCTTTATGCACTATGTGGCTCCGTTGTTTGTGAGAGGATTTTATGTTTAATTTTGTGTGTGTGTGTGTGTGTGTGTGTGTGTGTGTGTGTGTGTGTGTGCGTGCGCGTGTGTGTACACACACATATATATATATATATATATATATATATATATATATATATATATATATATATATATATATGTATGTATGTATATATACATATATATATATATGTATGTATATATATATATATATATATATATGTATATAGATATGTATGTGTCAACATGTGTGACATACTTGCATACATGCGATACCCTTTCTCTGTATACCTTACACAGCACTGATGCTTTGAATGTCACCTTGCTCAATAACAGACACCAATACAATTTTTAGCATTCCACAGCATATCTAAACTTAAGCTTCAACTTCAGTTTCATTGTCATGCTTTAGCCATAGCCACTTAGACAACTATTAAAGTGAAGACATGCAAATACCATAACTGAAATTACAAACAAAATGTAATGTTATTTACAAGGTAAGAAATGAAAGCACCAATGCACAGAACAAGCAAAACATCTGCAAAGAGCAATAAGAATTGAATAACCTGGTAATAAAAACAATTAGTTCAGCTATTGCCAAACTACATCACCCACCAAAATGTCAATAATTTGCAAGTTGCAATGTAAGCATTGCAAACAGCAAACTCAGTGTTGAATAGTTGAGCCCAGCAGAGATGAAAATCTTATACCAATCAAACCAGGAAATGTTCATAACCCAATGTCTTTAGCTTTACAGCCAGTTGCACATTCACATGCAGATGTTTCCTTGGTTCCACTTGGGAATATATCTTTATTATTTCATTGGACTCTTCTTTTAATTCTACTTGTGGAGTACCAATACTGACTTTTATGCAACCCAATCTTTTTGTATTATCTTTCTAATCATTTATTTTGTATACCTGTCAGTCATTTCCCATCTGTAACACTGTCCCATAACCTTTATATTTCTACTTCAATGTCAATCCTATTAAAGTATTTCCCTGATGCTTTAAATTTTAGAAGATACAAAAATGCATATATGCAAAATGTACAATATAATGAACCATCCCTCATCTACCTTTCTCTTTTGAATTACATGATACTTCCTTTTTAATGGCGTTTAATCTAGACCCCACAAAATATTAAAAAAATAAACCTAATAACCCTCTCTTTTTCTCTCAGAATCATTAACAGACCTCCCAAGTATCCTAACATACATTTTTGTTTCACAGGGGTCCTAATTCTGCTAATACCTCTTTCCATTGCTCTATTACAATTTCTTCATTACCATGTCTTATACCCAATATACACATTTCTGTTTTGGTAAAAACATACATCTTTTTTCAGTCTCTCCAAGTCCTAATTTTTATGCTGCCCATTAGCAGCTTAGAACCTTAATCTTTTGCGCTAACTGACAGAGGATTACATCAGATTAGAGCTATAAAAAACTCCTTGTCTCATAGCACTATTCATATTAAGTGCACAAATTGTCATATTATTATTTTTCTTGTTTAATTTTAGTATATTCTTATATTTTAACTTTCTTCTATTTTTTGCCCCAAATGCAAGTACTTTCTATTTTTAACACATTCATCTTCATTCTTTGTCTTAAAGATTTTACATGAACTTGAAACATAGCAACAGATTGTTTATTTACATTGTAAACATTGTCAAGCAATATCCCATTACATTTTCATCTTCATTTTCATTCTTAGTTTCAGAAAATATATCCTGTTCTGAATACACCTGTTCTGCTGCTGAGTGGAATACATCTTAACCCCCATTTTTTCACTCTGTTGCATGCTGGACTGCTTTGAGAGTGTCACCATAGCAATGGGTGAGGCAAGACTGAGCACACAACTTACCTTGACCTGGCCAAGGCTTATATATAATACCCCACTCTAGCATTATAGAAATGTTCAGTAAATTAGGTATAAAAGCATTTATCACTTGCAGGACAGCCACCAAGCTCATTGATAGGATCCAGGAGGTCAAAATAGGTGAGGCCACCTTCACCTAGAGGACTGTTACTAGCGGAGTCCCCTAGGGCTCAGTACTGGGCCTTCTCCTTTTGGGCATCTATTTCTCAGAAGTGGAAGCAAACACTGAAGGGTTATGGCTAAATAAGTTTGCAGGTGATTGCAAGATTGGGGGATATCAACAATTCCACTGCAGACAGTAACATTCTTCAAGAAGGCCTATTTCTGACTAAGAAATGGTGCAAAAGCCATGGTCTTAAACTCAGTGCTAAAAATGCATAGAAATACTCTTTGGGCAGTCAACCATCCAAACTAATTACCATGTTGATAATAAGCCCCTAAGAGTTAACCCAGTGATCAGAGATCTGGGTACACATGTAGACAGTAACCTTACTTTTGACCACCACATGGCCACAGTGGTGAGGAAATCCTTTTATGTTGTACAACTATAAGTAAGGGAATGGCATCTAGGTCCAAAGAGGTCATATCCCTTTATACTCTGCCCTTATCAGACCAATCATAGAGTACAATGCTCCCTTTAGTATGTACCTTGCCATGCAAAAAGTGCAACTAAAGCAATGTCAGAGGTTCCTTACAAGGCATAACAAACCTACCTTATGCAGAGCAACTTAAAGCCTTTTCCCTCTACTCAGTTTCCTATAGATTGCTGAGGAGTGATATATGCCTGGCTTACAAGGCATCCACAAACCCCACTTATGAATCTCCTATATACAAGTCAAACAGTACCAGAAATACAAGGTCTAAGGACTCAGATTTTGTCTGTGACTTAAACAGAGCATGCTGGGGAGACATATATGTGTTGCAGAGTTTGCTCCTCCTATGGAACAAGCTTTCTATTCATGCGAATCTGAGTTTGTCTATTACCCAGTTTAAACGCAACCTAGACGAGTAGATTGGGAATAGGAAATTTACATTGGGCCTGGCAACCATGTCCCTTATGGACAGAGGTAGCTTGTAAATGCCTGTCCCTCAATGTCTGGTAACAATCTGTGAATCTATGAATCTATAAAAACACAATATTAAAATAAATAAATAACCATAGGAGACCCTTTTAAACATTAGATTTTTATAATTTTACATAGAAACTGAATGAAATTTGAATTTGAAGATACAGCTTGAATAGAAGATATGGTATTTTGCTATTTAATACTTATATTACTACTCTGGATGACTAATCTCTATTGCATGCCTGTGTCACATTTTAATTTTATAAAAACACTGGTTTCAGTACAGTCATTTATACTACATATAAAACAGAGTTGAATATGTATTATACAATATGCCATTAAACTATTTTTCCTGGATTGTTGTAATTATGTGTTTTCATTTCATCGTTTGGGAAAGGTTTTTGGGATAATCTATAAATAACATCAGGTGACTTTTTAATATGGTACAAGTTTTGTTGAAATTCGATTTTCTCTGATAAAGATATTTTGTAATGCCATTTTTTTACTTATTTTTACACACATTATAAATTTATTTTAGTGGCAAATTTTGAATAAGTTTGAATTAGTCAATTTAATGGCATCATGCTATACAGGAAATGCTCAGATTGTAAAATATTTTATAAGTGTGACATCTGGGTGCTAGGAACTGTGTGTTATTGCACCTATCATCTCAGTATAATGATAATTTTGGAGAAAATGAAGTTGCACTTACAAAGCACTCTCTTCATAATTATTTACAAGGAATGAGTCAATGATGTACCCACTGTAAATTCATTAACGCCTCTACCTTTATAAATATTGATATTATAAACATAGCTGAAAAGGATAGACATTTAAATGATAATCTGAGGAAATATAATGAAAATAGTCGGGATTTAGAGTGAAGCTTATCTATGTAAACACTAAAGGGGTTATGGTTATATATAAATAAGGTTAAGGCAGATAATCAGAATTTGAAGTTCTTATTAGTTCCTAAGGATAAGCTGTCCCCAAATAAGTGCCTGGGTTCATTTGTTAGAACCTAGTTTAGATAACATTTGGCTAAAGGGGTACTCCAATCACATTCAGCAACTAGAAACTGAGACAATTATAGAAATCTCAGAGAAAAGGAAGTATTTCTATATTTTTTGTAGACAGAGATGAAGACCCAAAGCATATAAGTGGTGTAGAAGTAGCTGATATCTGACTTGGAGGGTCATGTGATACCAGCACTAATTACCAGCAAGTAAATCATAGAACAGAACATGTTACACAAAAGTATAATAATAAAATTATACATAATAGCTGCATTGTTTAGGATGGTATTGTGGAATAAATTGAATCAGATATAGTGAAAGGAGCACCTTAATGAGGTTACAACACAAATTCTCAGATTAAAGAAAATAATAAGTTGAGACACAGCAAAGCTCAGTACCAACTATGGAAATGCAAATGGGAAGTAGAAATAGACAACATGAATGATGACTAAAGTAGACCTTTTATTATAACCAAGATAGGAAACTAGAAGATACATCTGGAAACTGACTCTTGGAAAATAAAAGAAAAAGATACAGCACTAGTTCTCTATTTCTGAATGAAAGTTTTAGATAACATAATAGCAAAAAGAGGTGAATAGGTCTAGTTGACCAACCCCTGAAAGGAAAAGATGGGACTAGATAAGAAACCATTAATTTATGTACACCTATAAAATTAGGAATAAACTGTGGGGTTGACATAATTGAGTCTGTAAATAAAAAGGTGACACATTTGGCTCGTAAAATTTTGCATACACAGGAAATGTCATACACTAGTCTATCAACTACAATCATCTCCCACTACACAAACTTCCTAGTGATGGGTGACTGAATAGTAGAAGGCAGAAATACTTATTTTTGCAAGGGATCAAATGAAGGCAGATTGCTGTGATTTTTACCTGGTGCTAGACTAGGAAACATAAGGGCAGGTTTGGGCAAATAACTAAGTCATAAAACCAGCTACACAAAAGCTTATTATACATGTGTGGTGAAATACGACTTTTTCAAAGGTGTATTAGTAAGAATACTGAGCACATAAACTACTGCATCTAAAATATAGCACTGTAAAATTGCATCTTTTTTATGTAAACAGCTGGACTTTGTTACAGGATTGTGCAACTTTATCCATGGTAGGTAAAAGATTATTGGAAAAATCATTCATTCAGTTAGCACACAGTTTTCTGAAAGACAAAATGAGCATAGAACTGAGCTGAAACCAAGAAAAAAAACCAAGTTGCAATATGTAAATACAAGACATTCAGGAAGAAATATGCGGGTCTATATTAAATCAGCGAACACTTAAAAAAGCGAACACTGATTTATCGACCACATTTAAGCAAAAGCTTACAATCCTGAACACTTGGAACAGCGCTGCTCCACAACAAAAAAAATAAAAATAAAAACTTCAAAACATTGCATAAAATGAGGGGCTTGCCCCACACACACCCTGATGTGGGGGGGGCTGTGCCCACCACACCCTCCTACTTAAATATACCAACTGTGAAATTGCACTACAGTGAGGAAAACTGCTAAGTAATGGAGGCAGCCAAGAGATTTCTTTCCTTGCGAAAATATATGCTGTTTCACTCTTTTGCTGTTTCATGCTTTCAAGTTCGATCAAGACACATTTGAAGAATTGCGTCTTCGATTATATAATAGGAACCTGAAATATGCTAACCTGGCCTGACAGCATCACAGAAAGTAAAGCTAATATTGGGAGTTAGTACTGAGACCTTGTAACAGGATACAGAGTGGATGCCCACATTAAATGGGTTCTAGAAAATCAATTGTTTTAGAAGGTCAACAGCGGGTAGAGAAGGGAGCATCAGTATTAGTAAAAGATGATGAATGTGTTACAGATGTTTCAACAAAATCAAAAAAAAAAACACTTTGATAGATTATGTATTTGTAACATAATTTTTGTTAGTGTCAGTGGTGCAACAGGTAGCACAATCTCCTTTTGTGTAGAAGGCTGTGGGTTCTATTCCCACACCAGGTAGATCAAATAATGACAATGCAGAGCAGCATAAGGAGGGTGTTAACACTCCTGAGAGTATTGCCCTTCAGATGAGATCTTAAACAATGGAGCCATATGCTTTTGTTGGTGGCAGCTAGGGTGGATGTAAAAGATCCCACGGCACACATCGAAAATAGCAAAGGTCCTTTATTCAACAAATTTTAAATATTTACAATATAAACTGAATACATAAAATAATGCTTACATTATTTACAATATTATACACAGACTATTTACACTGATCTCATATTCAATTTTTTGACATTCAAAATACATTTATATCTGACCCCCGACTCTATCTTCCACAACCAAAATCTTATTTTTTAACATTTTCTGATAAATTCCTTTTCACATTATATATGTTTTCACTCTTTTGTTCAGAATTATCCACGTTAAATTAAATATTTTTATTAAACTTTTCAATAAACACTTTATGTTTATAAAACCCATATTCAATCATATCCATATTAATGTTTTTGTATCCCCTGATTTCATCTAAATGATGATTCTCATCTGTCTTAGTCCATAATGTATCAATTCTTTTATTTTTTCTTTATGACAATAAATACATATTCCTTCACTTTTTTATATGGCATGCTTGGTTTTACTGGTAATTTCCTTATCGCCAGTTTTCCTAGAAAATAATGACATTCTACTCTCTTTTTAAATCTATCTTTTTTTTTGCTTTTATAGCTTTGATTTTCATTTCCTCCAATTATTTCCATTGGTACACATAAAAATATTTCGCCATTACTTTTTATACTGATTTTTTTCTTTTAACTTCTAAATCTTCTGTACTTATTTTTCATATTATAATTTTCTCTTGATATGCTTTCATTTCTTCATTCATATACTCCTTTACAACTTTTCTTTATATTCCACATCAGTCTCCATTAACTGAACTGGCTAGAACTGCCAAATCTCTTATACTACACCCAACTGAGAGCTGCCCATACTATGATATACCAACCCAACAGATGCCCATCTCTCTAAAAATCTTCTGTAACCCCAGACCGCTAACAGAAACCTGATATCCTCTGACAAATTCCTACTAAAAGTCACAAAACCAAACAATAGTTTTGGGGACTCACTCTACTCTAATCACATCTCCAGGATATGGAACACCATCTCTCAATACATTCTATCACTAATGCTTCCAAATTCAAAGTACTCCTTAAATTCCACTTAACCAACTCATGGTGCTAAAAATGTATATCTCCTGGCTGACTCCATCTCCCCCATACATACTTACACTCTTGCGCATTCCTCATGCACCAACCTAGTAAATTAAAAGACACATCTATGCACAGCCACACTACTCATAGTATGCCACTACTACCTCTTTAATCTTTCCCTTTACTCACTCTCACCATCCAAAACTTCTCTTATCTATGACATCCTACATCACTATCTCACTCTCATCTCTCCACTTTTAACCATATCTACATCATCTATGTTTCCACTAACCACCACACCCACTGTAAAACAACCGCTAAGTACAGTGGAGAATTTTTGTAATTACGTCATTACTCTAAGATGTATATAAAATACTCTTTGTACACTACATATACTTGAATGTTAGTGCTTGTGATTGTCTTTGTACAACTACACATATTGTATTATATTATATAATACTACTCTAGAAATGTATCTATTATATCTTAATGTGGAGCTTTTCTCCCTAGGCCTCCATTGAAAATGGACTCTATGTCCAGTCGGACCTTCCCAAATTTTTTTATATTTGTTTTCCAGTAATAGACATATTAAATTAACATTTTTTTCTTTTAATCATTTTAGTATTTTATATAGATGTAACAAAACTGCAAATACCACTGGATTTTTAAGTCCTAAACCACCACCCTCTTTTGCTACATATAGCACACCTCTCTTTTCAGGATTAAGATGAGATCCCTATATAATGTGGAAGATATTATTAATAATATCTTTTTCAATTGACAGCGACACACTAAATGCATTAGCTATATATGAAATATTTCCTAATACAACAGAGTTAAGGAAATAAACTTTTTTTTAAGAAAGTTTAAAATACCTGCAAAATGAATGCACATTTTTAATTTTTTTCATAACATTTTCCCATTGTAGTAATACATCTTGTTTACCAAATGTAATACCTAATAACTTTATTTCTTGAGAGCTGAATTCAATATCTTTCATCCTACCTTCATGCCCTAAACCTTTACTTTTATCTGTGTTCAAACACATACCAATTGTATCTAAACGCAAGTTCAACTTGCTTAGAACTGCTTACATTCCACTCAAATGCTTGGTAAAAAGAGTGATGTCGTCCACATATGGTAACATTATAGGTATATCAACACCTACCTTTGTTCTGTAGCTAACATTGTCATCTACTGAGTTAATATAACTAGTTATTGCATTTGTAACTAGTGAAATATAATGTTACTAAAAGGACATCCTTGCCTTAGACCTGTTTTAATACTTATTTCTTCACTAAGCCATCCATTAATCAAAACGTTAATTTTGTTCACTGTGTATGCTACACACACCCATTTCTTATTTTTATACCTAAAGTATAAGCTGTGAATATATCCCATACCATATTATGTTGAATTATATCAAAAGCTTTGGTTAGATCTCCTACAATTAAAGTATTTTTTGGTCTATTTAGTATGTCATCAACAATTTCTCTTGTAGAGAAATGTCCTTCTTGTAGGAACCACCCTTCACTTACCCTCTCTATTTCATTATGTGGGAGGTTGGCATAATGGTTAAGGTGTTTACCTAACAAACACAAGGTACAGGGTTTGAGTCTCACATGAGCTAATTGACTAAGCTTAAAATAGCCCACAGGGGTAGTTAGCCTAGTACTGATTTTTGAACCTATAAAATCATTAATAATTATTGACATATTTTTCCTTTAACACTATATATTGAATCTAATAGAATATTCTTAAGTTCTGATTCTATTCTTTTCTGTGGTATTTTCATAAAGATTTTTTAATCAGTATTATTCAAAACAATAGACCTCCAATTTCTTATATCTTTTCTGTCACTTTTTCTCCATACAAATTTAAAAATTTGTTTACATAATTCCTTATATTTAAATCATTTATTATACCACACATGTAATGCTTCTATGAAATATATATTTTGACTTACTGTCATATTCTTATACATTTGATATTCTAAGCCACCTTGACCTGATGCTGTATGCATATTTACTTGTCTTAATACTATATCGAGTTCTTCTAATCTTCTATTTTTTTCAAATCTATATTTTTTTGCTCAGAGAAAGTTTTTACTTTTTATGATATCTTCTGTTCTTTAACAATATCTTTACATAAATCTTTTATATATTCTATACCAATCTACATTATATCTTTCTGGTCTTCCTGTACTATCCCTTGTTTGTCTATTAATTCTCTCATTATGCTATCTTCCTTAAATATTTTATTTAAATAAAGAACAATCTCATCTTTTATACCTTGTAGGAAATATCTTTGTTTATACAACAGATTTTTTTCATGATTCATTGCATATAACTCTTGTTTTTTCTTAAAATATTCAGTTTCATTCTTTTCTATTTTGTAAGTTCTTCACTTAACTTACCATAACTCTTTTTCACTTCCTTTCTCCTTTTAACTTGACATCCTTGATAACATTTTTATATTTCTTTTTAAAACACATCCACCATTCAGACCAATTTTACAGGACTGTTGCGTACAACATACTACTTCCTTTTCTCACCCTTCATCTACCCTCTCTACTTCAGTAATTATTTTTATTCCTTTTCTTAACATTACTAACTTTGTCTCTAAATTCTATCCGGATAGCTTTATGGTCTGAACAAAAAAAAAAACATATGTCTAATGTACCTTCCTTTTTTATTTTACATCCTTCTAAAAGCAAAACAAAAGTATATCTGTGTTTTATATATTCCTTTAATATATGTATTTGAATTGCTCTTCCATATTCTTAACTTCCCATAACTTTTTTACATCATTCCCTTTCTTTTTGTTTCTCAAGTTACAATTGAATTTAAGTGTCTTACTATAATAACTTCCATAGTAAAAGCAGTGTAATTCAGTATTAAGGCAAACATATCTTCTCTTTCTTTACTAGTTACATATGCATGTAATGCATTATTCTATAGACTTTCCCCGGGATTCATGAACCTTGCGCCAGGCGCCAGCATAGCGTCGGCGTTATAACGCCAAATATGGCTGCTGAGCGATTCAGGTATGAATCAATTCCACGTGCACTACCGGCGCCGGACCTGCCCGCGTAGGTATGCAAAACACACTGTGTGCGGTATTGCACCATGCAAATGAAGGGAAATAGCGATCCACGAAGTGGCGCAGGCGTAGCGTAAGGGCACGGCAATGTAAACCAAAAAAAACAGTTTACATTTACCCAAACATGACCGAGGAGTAACGGAAGGCTGTCAAAGTCAGGTATCATACAGGTGCAATATGCCAATGGGGAAAGGCACCGAGAATGTCCAAAGAAAATATGCACAAAAAATGACATAAATGGCATGTACGTAGAAAGCACAGCAGAACCCCTGGATATGTGCACAGAAGTTGCAAAGCAATGAAATAATATGACAATGTCCTAAAAGAGCAGTATAACACACATCAGCTGCACAGCCACCTCACACCATAGTATGTATGTAAAGCTTCAACCCCAGCGCAATGGTTGTCAAGGAGTGGCGGCAGTGTTCGGCGCCATAACCATGTATTAACAGTCAATGCCATGCAAATGAGGAAGATAATAGTGAATCGCAAAAACGGCGCCGGTGTAAGGATGGAGCAAACGGCATAGCGGTAGTACACCGAGGAGTGGGCACACGGGATACATGTCAATCTCAGAGGGGTGTGCCACTGTAGGAGGAAGCACATTGGAGGCCAGCAAACATGGGCTGTACAATGCACATCACAGCAGCAGGACCGGCGTGTGAGGAAATAGATGTGCTGAGAGTACATAATGCGCGCACAGATGCATGTGCACGAGGATGACTACGAACCCCAAGCCAGTCATGTGACGGCCTCTCCATCAACAAACACGGATATAGGAAGGTAATGCGGAGAATATGAGGAAATGCGGAAGCAGTGTAATTGGAGCCGCAATGAGCAATCAACACCAATGAATGCAGGAAGGGCAAACGGCGGCAGCTGATAACTCTGCATGCAGACTCCTGCAAAACGGGAAAGGGGAGGCATAGGAATGCAAAGATAGTAGGGGATGTAGTTGAAATGCAAAGAGCAAAGAACCGAAATAGCACAGGCAAGTACAGAGGTAGGATAACGGCGGCGGCAGGCAAAGTGCAACAGATACCATGTGCCTGCAGGATGCACTGCAGGCAATAGTAGGTGCAACGTGCAGAAACAGTAAGGTAAGATGCAAAGCCAAGCCAATGCAGGCAAGGGCAATGTAACAGCAAAGGCAACAGCGTTGCAGTTGCAACGGTAAACCACGGAAGATAATCCACAGATACGTTCGCACAGACACACACAATGACATCACCGGGTGTACAGCACAACAGTATAAAGTGTGAATGCACATAACACACAGCGTGATTTCCCAAACGCCGCACCGTAGGGTGTAAACAGACGGGGAACTTTTAATATGTATATGTTGGGTGCCGCCATGGCCGTGATGCATCGGTATGTGTCAGAGACAGACGGAGTTGCGGAGGACGGTGCCGACAACTACCGTAGGCCTCACGGGAGAAGGAGAGTGTTCAGACCAAGGGTGACCTACCAGGGGCTGCAAGACCTGGAGATAGTAGAGCGCTACAGGGTGGACAGGGACACGTTACAGCAAATAGTGGCGCTGTGCCGGCCATGCCTGAGAACAAGAGACAACAGAGGGGAGCCCATCCCAGTGGACACAAAGGTATGTGTGAGTTTGCGAATACTGGCTACAGGTACCTTTCAAAGGCCAACCGGGGATATAATGGGCATCTCACAGGCATCAGCATCCAGGGTACTACACCAGTTCCTGGATGCCATGTTACGACATGCCCATGAGTACATAAACTTCCCCAGATCTCAGGAGGAGTTGGCTAGCAATATGCGCCGCTTCCACCGTGTGGCACAATACCCGGAGGTACTGGGTGCGATAGACTGTACGCACATAGAAATCAAGTCACCATCCGGGGAGCAGGGTAGACGCTACATAAACCGCAAGGGATACCCCTCCATCAATTGCCAGGTCGTGTGCAATGCGCAGGGCATTATCATGGATGTGTGTGCTGGCAGCCCTGGAAGCTACCACGACTCCCATATCTGGCATGCCTCACAGCTGTATCAGGTATTCGCCAGGGGGGACGTCACACAAGGTCACCTTGTGGGTGATGCTGGCTACGCACTGGAGCCGTGGTTGATGACACCCATCAGAAATGCACACACACACATGCAAGAACGCCATAATGAGGCACACGCACAAAGTAGAATAATCATAGAGCGTGTGTTTGGGATGTTGAAATCACGGTTCCGGTGCTTGGATACATCCAGTGGAGCCTTGCAGTACTCTCCAGGCACATGTGCCCACATATTCATAGTATGTTGTATGCTACACAATATGATTCTGCGGAAACAGCTGCTGCAGGGACATAATGCTGGAGGGCCACCAAGCCCGCCACAACTGCCAAGGCAAGCACAGGCACAGGGCGTTCAGTGCCATGAACACACTGTGCCAGCCCCAGTAGGTAGACGGAGGCGTACCCAATATGCCTACACCCTGGCAAAGAGGGAACGCATAGCACATACTTTGACAGTGTAGGCCCCATGGACTGACACCCCCTTACCTGCACACACAGTAAACTGGACGCCACACAAACATGTCCACCCGTAATGTGTACCGTATCGGACCTATGTGTGAGTCCAACAAAGGCACCACCCAAACACTGCGCACCCAATAGCCAGCAGAGCATGGAACGCCAACACCTCGACCGCACGCCGGCTCCACAGCAGACGGCGTAGCGGTATGCTGCCACTTTCGCCGCAAGTCGACTACATATGTACTTATGTGCATACACAGATATGGAAATAGATATCAGTACACACGTACAAACATATGTGCACATACACAGATATAAAGTACAACAGGTTAATATGGAACCCAGGGATGTAAGTTGACAGATAAGTAAGACGTGATATCTCCACATAGTAAACAGAGTGAACGACAACCCGATCATCCGGGAGGGTGGCCATAGCAGGGAACGCCAGCCATGGAAATGTCAACCTGCATCAATGTATATCCGTGGGTCGGGATGATCGCCAGGCCACGGTACAGTAACGGATATGTGCGTGTCATATCCATAGGATATGACTGTGGAGGTACACACGCCGCCGCGGCGCCAACGAGGTATTGTGTTCAACCATCGTGCGAAGCGGCAATCATACCTGTCAAGTGTACGCCATTATGAGGAACGCACTCATCTGGGGTCAAAATTAGTTCATGTTCCGAAGTTCCTCAAAGTTCAACATTGAAATAGTCTGTCACACACTCATTGTTAGGAATATATATAAATGAAACCTGGTAAATAGAAAGTAATCATATGAATTCATCAAAGGTTCTTCCTTGTAAGTAAATCAGCATATTTCAACCATCCTATGACCCTCTTAGCTGAAGTTGTTAGTAAGCCATTAGTATGTGTCCCACATTTTGCCCATTTGTTACACATTATGAAGGTGTGTGTTCCTCATCTTGGAAATGGAAGGTTGAGAGCTACGGCGGGAATATGTGTATGTGTGTGGTGAGTTTGTCGTGTCTTCCGCTGCGTGTGTGTAATGTGTGTGCCACTGTAAATTGTGTATGTAGGTGACATGTCACAGGTGGAGTGGAATAGCATGCGTAGGCATACAGTACAGGAACCATAGGCGTATGTATAGCAGTGCCCACAAAGTAGTATTGACAGCCCCTCAGTGGCTAGGCGCGTGGCGAAATGATGCTAAGCGGTAATGTCCCAGAATGTACCACAGGACCATAGCCAACAGGAGACGCAAAGGACGCATGTACAAACTATGACCGCATGTATGGCGGCCATATGGTAGACTTAACAAGACATGTCGGCAACATTACACAGCATCAGGCATGTACGGCGAAGATATGCTTGTGTCATCCCGGCACCGATCGTGGCCACGCATCGTAAATACCGCAGTGTGTTCCACGACTGTTAAGTAAGCAAGCCACACGAATAGGAGGCAACTGGTAGCATACAGGCCGTCCAAGTACAGGACCACAATCACCGTAACTATCAGTGATAAAATGCCAATGGATAGTAGGCACGCATTTAACATCCGCCGCTATATAGCCGATGTGAAGGAGGAATACGTGCAGGAAGCACACATGCAGGCGATACGGACACCACACGACATCAACAAAACAAACACTCCCAGAACAACAGACAGGTAACCTGCAGCTCCCCAAGCAGGGATGGAGCACACACACAAGCATATCGTGCATGTATAAATGCAAGACCCACACCCCGTACCCATCACGCACATCCGCAGATATACCCCATCGCACATATTAAAGGGATACCAGCCGAAACCGTAGCAAACACATACAGGCAGTCAATGACAGCGGCATACCCGCAACAAGCCACGTGGGAAACACTAGCAGCAGCCGATGCTTCCCTGCATCCGTTGTGTACAGGGATATAACAGCTATGTTACACATCTAAATGCACAACGCCATCGACAGACGCCGCCAGGACACGGACACCCACATGTCGAACAAAATATCATACCCAACACACACAATCTACGGCTAACAACACAGCGATATGTACCTGACACCACACATAGCGGATGTAGTCACACAAACATGATACAATACATACCATCCCCACGAAGGTGGTGCAAATAACCAACGGCCACACGAGGAATGAACCATGGCCTAGTTTCGCTGTAACGCATTTAATGGAGGAGGATCACCGGTGATATGCGCATAAGTACACACCGAGGAACAGCTATTGGCGTGATGAACCCACATGCCTCAGGTGACAACGAATAAAAGGAGGACTCCCTGGATATTCAAACCGTATGTTCATACCGAACACATACTGAATCCAAAGCAGGCAAGCAAGCAAGCAAGCAAGCAGAAGATATTTACGCATACAGAAGCAAAGGCCGGAAAGGTATGTTGAACCCACGATATGTACTGTTGTGTAACGGATGATACGATGACGAATCTGCACTGTATGTGAACGATGTGTGTAAGTAAAGATACCTGTCCATCAGGCAGACAGTGGTGAAAGGTGGTTATGTAATGCTAAGCCGCGGAGCATACCAACGTCTGTGGACAATGTGTGCACAGCAGTGGGACAACATGTACACAGCCGGGATAACCCAAGGTCCCCAATAGGGATTTCAAACACAGAACAATGACACCACCCATGCTGATGCTGTCAGTGGATATCGAACAATGAAGTGCCACAGCAGGGGATAGGACATGTATGTATAGTGTCACAGCACACATGTGCATGGGCATATACCGTCGATGCCATACGGAATGTGCGCATGACGCACGATCCCTCGCAGTAGGGGTGACGATGTCAATTATGTGTAATGCAAAGCTGTCATGATGGATATGTTCAGAAATCATAGACAGTATCACAGGCATAGCATGCATGATGGAGGGATGGACTAATGTTATGTACATAAACAGGATATGTATGGCCTGCACATGTGGGACAGAGTAGTAGCAGAATAGGTACCCGAAATGGAGTGAACAGCAAGTAACCATGTGCAAACGTTCCGTAGCAGGTGCAATGTGTGCAACAATGATGTCCGGTAGGGCCGTGTGTAAACATATGTGCAATGTACACAGTAGTGTCAACCCCCCCCCCCATGGTAGTGTCCACTGAACGGCAGAGGTGGATGTCAACTGTATGTTTATACAGTACTTCCGCTGTGGTGGTAGCATGGGTCTGTGTCACCCTACCAGTAAGGGAGCTATCACATGAGTAGTGACACAGTGTGTCCCTGTAGGATGTGCACAGGACCTATGTCCCACAGCACGGTGTGTGTCCAGTCTGTGGAGGTCACACAGACGCCCAGGCTGAGCAATGTGGCATGTGTGCACACATGCAGGAGTGGCCTCCCACACTGCCCACTGCAAACGCCATGTAGGAGTACTACATGCATCGGTAATGTGGAGAACATGGCCCATGGCAGAGTAGAGGACACCACTGTGTTAGTGGTATGCAGGTGAGCACAGATGTGTTTCACGACTGTCATTTGCATGTGTAAACAGTCTGAGCCGGGCAGACATCACGGCATGACTATACTGAGACATGTAAAGGTGTATCCATTGTGTAAGGTACACCACATATGTGGTATTGTAACACTGCCCGCGTGTACATGTGTGTATGGCACAGGTACAAGGGCAACCAATGTATCAGCCACACATACGGTCCAGAAATGCATGGCCCTGCACATGTGTACCCACGCCATACTGGAATATGGCAACCACAGCACCATGTGGGACGTGTGTGTACAGCAACCATGTACAATGTGATATGCATGTATAGGGACAGTATCCATGAGATACACAGTGCATGACTGTCACTATGCAAAGGTGATGTGTATGCACTATGTGTGATGTAACTGATGCAATGATATCCACATGATATATCTGCCACACTGACACCTGTATGGTTGTTAGCAATATGACTAGGATGAGCTAGAATGCTGCCAGGTATGTAGATGTGGTATATGTAGGCATGGACAATACTCTGTGACAGCATGTAGTGTATGTAAGTAAATAGTGAGCATGAGGGGCCACATGACTGAGGACTGTGCAATGTCACATGTACCTGACTTGTTGTAGTTAGCATGATATGCCTGCACCACTGTGTGACCTGTACAGGAGGCACATGGCGTAACATCCGGAGACATGGGGTATGATGTGATGCTGGATGCGTACATTGGCAATACCATAAAGTGGAATGGCGCTGAAGGGCAAAGAGCGGATAATGCCTGATTTGATACCATCTGTACCACACCAACCACCCATGCAATGGTATGACAGGTGGCCAGCATGTGGATGTGGTGTGCTGTGGCGCACAGAAGCCCAACAAGGGTGCCAGTAAAGGCATGGAGGTCGTCAATGAGTGTGTGAAGCATGTATGTGAGGATGTGGCCCAGTGCCATACTGAATGGCCCAGTCATGGGTGTACAAATGCAGCCCAATACGTGCAATGCAGTACCACCCATGTGTAGTGTGATAGATGTGGTAATGTGGTGGTCAGGGTACACAACGTACATGAACGGGCTAGCAGACAATGCAGTGTGCTGCTGCAGAGACATGTAACAGCCAGGTTGGCGGGATACAACAACTACGCAGCTTGATGGTGACATTGGGACCGTGTTCTAGGACATAATGTGTGCATGGCAGTACTATGTATGTGTCCACAGGGCTAACACAATGTCCAGCCATGGATTGGAACCCTGTAGTGAGTGAGACTGTGTATTGTTGGTAGGTACCCCATTGGCAGGCACGATGCCAGCAACATCTGAGTCGCCAATGCCTGCATGAGTGTTGTATGCTGCATTGAATGTGGATGTAGCCAAACAGCAGAGACATACCACCACACTGCGTGAGGGCCCACACTGCAATCTATGGCAGTCATGTGTAGGTAGCTATCTGTGGAGTATGTGATTCACCATGACGACACACCATGACTGTCAAGTGACACACCACACACATGTGAAAGTAAGTACCATGCAACAGCCTGCACATGTGCCCATACAGCACATGTGCATGGAACAGGCATACCACTGTGGGGTCTGTGAAAAGGCCAGTACCACCATGTCCCTGTGTGGAATAGCATGGTCCCTACCACTGCGTAAATGTAGCGGAAGTGCACTGTGATATGTGTCGGCATGGTCACGTAGACTGTCCATCATACGGGGTGCCATGCCATCAACTACCTCTGTCAGTGGATGTCGGTAGTACCGGCTGTAGAGCATATGTACCATGCATGCTGCGATGGTCGTGTGTCTAGGGTGTGGCTAGTAGGGCTGAGAAGCATGGATGTTCAGCAAACAGAGGGGGGATGTCTGTAGGCATAGCACACAGACACATGGAGGTTTGGTGCATGCCGAGGGTAGTGTAGGTGTGGTATGTGTTGTGTAATGTGTCACCCAGCTATGTGTACTGCATGGCCAAGCATGTGTGGGTACATGGGAGTCCATACCAGGGAAGTGTGTGATGCTGTCAATACATGGCAGTAGCAACTGTCCTAGGTGCAATGTACAGTATGCCAACACGGCTAGCATGTAACCTGTGGTGTACAGTGTATTCACCATCGTGTCACAATGTGCGTAGCGGTCACAAACATGGGTATCTGAACATGGATTACCCATGAAGCAATGTGTCTCGGGAATATACAGTATGTGTGTAAATCACTGTGTTGTGTGGGAACCACCCACCCATGTGTGATGCAGTCCAGGTATGTGCCTGGGAGGTATGATCTGTGTACAATCTGGACTGGCAGGTGTGCCGTGTAGGCCATGGAGGCAGGTCCCAGGCACTGCAGATTAATGACATGCACACCGTACTGTGTGTGCAGTGCTTGTGTACAGCACAGTGGAGGGTGTAAGCATTGTCACACATCACTGCATGCTGTGCCTACCTGTGACAGCCCTGCCGGAGACAGACATGTGACAGTGCTGCACAGGCAGCATAGCATGTGAAGATGGACATGTGGGCTGCACACCTTAGGCAGATGTCCACAGGTCATGTGTGCCACGGTAGTGTGGTTGAACATGACTATCAGACTGGACAAACACCACATGCCTGCATAAGTACAGTATGACCATAGTCAACAGTCCCAGTGACAGAGTAGGGCAATGTCCAGTATCCCTGCGTGCAGACCACTGGCTACTGGACACCTGGCTAGACACACACATCCGGAGGGTTAATTCACCATTGAGCCATCACATGTGCCAGTCTATGTGGGCCATACAATGTCATCACAGGGTGGCCCCAATAGCAGGTGGCAAGGCAGACACGGTGTACCAGGTGATGTCTCATGTGTGCATATGTCGAGTAGCACAGCCGTTCACATGTCTGCAACATAGTGGTGCACGATGCATACTGTTACAGGATGTATGGAACTGCACTGTCACCCACTACAGGGCCATCTGACACAGGTGTGTTGTGACAGGTGTAACTCATGTTTGCACAGGATACACACTGCTGTTGTAGGCAGCCATGCTGGTGGCTACCAGTGATATATGCAGTGGTCATACAGACATACCGCACACAGTGTTCATGCCGTAATGTCCATCGTGGACGATGTGCTGCTATGTGAATGTAGGTGTGTGTTGTGAATGTTACACATCCAGATGACACCATCTGGTGCAGTCATGGTCGTAAACACCATTACACACATCTACAGCAGTCAGAACCCAGTCCTGACAATGTGTGTCAGTCACCCTCGTACTGTGTGACATATGTGCACATGGTGGAACACCTCCCACTGTCATCTAAGATGGCTACATGATGGCTGGAATGTGCTGTGGAAATGTACAATGCTGGTAGGCCAATGAAGTACCTGGAATCACACACAGTACGCTATGGCAGCCGTGTTAACCATGCACAACAATGACCGGCCAACAGACACAAACAATTTATTGACACGTGGAACATGTGCACATGACAACCCCCAATTAGGTATGTTGCACATATTGATGTACAATTGTCATCTATGGCCATAGCATGGATGCAGATGCACATACCCCACAGGTAGTACCATGTGATGTAGGTAGGGGGGCATTGCTCGTGTACATGTGACAGTAGGTGTACAGACACATGTGCTGCATAGCCGTCATGTAGGGTTAGCTGTGGCATGTGACCACTGGACATGCCCATTCAATTGACCATGTCCCACAGGAGATGTTGTATGCGTGCACCACATGTGATGTGCTGGCAACAGGCTGTGATACGTACGGCCGCCGGTGTACCTGTGTGACATTGTCTTTGATGGGTGCAAAGGCATATAGTATCGTCTTGCATGGCCACAAGCCCCACATAGGTGCATAGCCTGAACATACAATACAAGGAGTGTGTGGGATGATAGCAACCCACAGGTGGAGATGGGTATGGACGGCAGCCCACAACCACATGTGTGTGTACGGTGTTCACGTCCACGACACATGAGCATCTGAGAGGCTAGCGTTACAGCTGTACAGGGTTGCATGCATATATGTTCAGCAACATCCCTGTATGTCCCACCACTGGCCCGTGGACCGATGGACACCAACCAAATGTGCAGATATGAGATGTGCACAGCACATCACAGATGCCTACTGTAGAACAGGCCTACCGTGTAGACATGTGCATAGTAGGTCTGCGCCAGCTGCAGTCAAACACGTTATGTGCTGAACCACAGCAATAGTCCAGGCAATGCCACAGATGGACGTGCATGCCGCTGTGTATGTATGTCTGTGAATGCCTCCGGCATAGCAATATAGCTGTGTCACCGTTGTGAACAACAATATGAATGGGTTGTATGTGTGAGGGGTGCATCATACGTGTATGGTCAGATCGACGATACCATCAGTGGGCCTGCTATGTGAACATCCCTGTCCCCATACATGGATACCTATGCTGTGCCCAACACCACATTCACAGAGGGAGGGATGGTGGTGTGTAGTGCAGCAGCAGACATGGGGTGCCAGCAGGCACTGGATGTACACATATGTGGTACCCACATCAGTGCAGGCAGCCATCCATGTGCACGGGATAGCGGTGTGTCCACATACAGCACTGTGTTGATCAATATCCCAGCACATAGCACCTGCCAGGGCTACAGTGTATGCATGGATGTGTGATACCTGCATGCACCAGACACACCCTCAGCAAGCAGCGCAGCATACCTCGCTTGAGGACAGTGTCCACACCATGGTGATAAACATGTTGAATGTCCATATACACACAGCAATGACATATGGAATGGACAGCCACCCTGCCAATACCGTCAACCCCCAGGTGGATCACAACCCAGTGCCATGTATGTGGCATACCCTGCCATATCATGCAGACCTGACCAGCACGGCTGCATGAGCTATCACAGTCCTACATGGTGCAATGGACAAAAGGCACTCTCACTATCAACCATACACAGCAGTAATGTGGCGGTGATGCACCCTGTCGTGTTACAGGTGCTGTGTGATGCTCTGCACAATGTGTGTGTACATGCTATGCATGGCCTTTCCTGCTAATGTGTCATGGTTACACATTGCCCCATGTCTATCACATGTGCAACACAGGTGAGCTGTGGCAAGTTGTCCAACACCGTACAGTGCTGTGTGGAAGTACATGGCACAACACATGCATGTGCAGGTGTCCATGTGTATGTGTACAGCGGCGTTCATGACGTTCACAATGGACACAGACGTGATGTGTACTGACATATACACAGCGTCCAGGTGAACAGTAGCACCGACGTCACATGGGGACCTATGCCAAGTGATATGGACATAGGTGCAGCCAGGTACACATGTCCACAGCAGGCTAACATCTACATGGTGCGTGTACAGTGTGATGGGGTGGCACACAGATATGATGTGACACCCACTGCTCAATGGTGTTAAGCCAAAACATCGGCTGTGTCACTGTCACGATGCCTTTCACAGATCACTGTGCAGATGTCGTACATGTCATAGCAATGTATTTCCAACAGTATGCCAGCACAGCAGTGTGAATGTGACCTGCCACCATCATAATGTCTTCCAGATAATGCCACGTTCCCGGCTTCCACCTTTCAGTCGACAGGAGGAGGAGGTGATAATCCCATACCTCCATAGTAACCACGACGTGCTATTCAGCCATGTGCCACAGCAGGCACAGGAATGACAGGAGATGTGGGAGGAGATGTGCAGGAGGGTGAACAGCCTGGGCGGATACAACCACACCTATCAGCAAATCCGCAGGCACTGCACAGACCTGATCCGGCATGCAAGACAGCGTGCTGCAATCGCCAGGCAACAACGTGGGACAGGTGGTGGGCCACCAACCCAGCCCCCACTCACAGCCACGGAGGAGCTCCTGGCCAGTCTGGGGACACCCACGGAACAACACGCAGAAACACATGCGTCCATTGTGGAGGTGGGTGTCTCCGAACTATGAGCTTGGAGCGCCTGGTAAGTCAGTGTTGCATGTTTGTATGATGAGCGACGTGGGTGTGGGTGTCATAGTACAACACATGATATAGCAATACATGCCAGGTATATGGCCACACAAGATGCAAACTATAGTATGCTATGTTGTGTTAGCAGACATGTGCATAGCACATGCTAACTCACAGATGCATGATGTGACATGCACAGTGCTGACCGTGGAGATAGTAATGGCTAATGTGTATACCTTTGTGTAATCCCTTTACAGGTATCGCCTGGCGTCGCAAGGACAAGGGTCTGTTGCAGGTAAGTCTGTTGCTAGTCAAAGGCATGAACTGCTGTATTGATATTCCCCATGTGTCCAGGCATTACATGCTCACCTGTGTGTGCCCCAGTCACGGTATACAGGTTGCACCACCTGACACAAACACCACCCATGTACAGTAGATACAACCGTTAGCGTAGAGTGGCATGACACCACACAACCTATTGGTGTGTTACGTGCATTCAGCTATGCATACAATGGTGTAGGTGTTCCACAATGGCTGCATGTGTAGTATGCATTGGTATGCCAGTGCAGTATGCACACAGTACCACATAGTGAGCTGTGATCTGGCCAGAGCACAGGTGTTACCAATGTGACCTATGCCCCTGCATCGGGTGCACACGTTGTGACATGGCACATGCCATGTCCCATGCACGGATGTCTGGCTGCAGCATTGTCACACCATGACATGACCTATGCACAACATAGCAGACTTCCACACTGTCTGCATATCCGTAGGGAATGTGACACCTCACACTAGTATGGTTGTATGTCACATGGGCCACCACAGGGCTGTGTGCACGATGTCCACCACACACAATTGTCAATGACCCAGACAGACAAGGCCATGGTCGATACCTACAGGCATGTTGCCACACAGCACATCCACAGTGGGTAGTCACCATTGCACCCTGTACACACATAGTGGGTTCATCACTGTAGTGGACCCCCTGGACATCCGATGTAGTACACCAGTGACATGAAATGCCTCTCCACAGCTACTACAGGTGCCTCCAATGTCCACCATATATGTGCTGCTGAGCAGCTGAACTGACTTACAGACATGGCAATGTAATGTGTCCAGGTCACGCATCGCACAGACACACAACTGTGTCCTGCTACTGTGCAGTGGCACAGAGCCTGCACTCCACACTGTATAGCTATGTACACAGCTCACAGCAACCGTATCTGCACAGACATCCCTGTTACCCATACATTGTATCTGTAGACTGTACACATAACACTGCACCGTGACAGCCGTTGTGATGTGGTGGGACACCATCGTCACATGTCCACATGATACCGCACATGTTTGCGGTGTACATTACATAGTGTCGGCAGCCATGTGTACTGTCAACTCGCCTGTGGCCACACGGTGTATCACGCTGATGCATGCAAACTACCATGAATGTGTGTACTGCATGCCTACTAAAAGACACCTGCCTGTTGTACTGTTCCCACCAGGGCAGTGTACATACTGCCACTATGAATGTCTGGTCTGCATTCACTGGTCTGTGTTGTGTGAATGCTGCATGCCACCTGCATTATCACATGCATGATGTGTGTGTGTGTGTGTGTGTGTGTGTGTGTGTGTGTGTGTGTGTGTGTGTGTGTGTCTGTATTGTAACCGATGGTATGTCTTTGTATTGACAGGTGCTGTAGGTGAGTTCCCTCCTGCGGTCAATCTGATGCTAGTGTCCCCACAGATACTAGTGGTGATGACCATGTGCATGAGGCACAGGCAGGGTCGTCACAGGCAGACACTGTGCCAATGGAGAACATCACACTTACGTCCCTTTCAACCCCGCTCATGGTTCAGATGCCGACATACCCCAACACCGTTGCCCATAGATGAGGGTCAGTCAGCGTCTGTTGGCACCGAGCAGGAATGTGTGGTGGCTGCAGAAGGTGTGGGTACACACGATGTTGCCAGTGTAATGACTGGTGCAGTGCCACGCAGGCATGTGGCAGGTGCTGCTCGTAGGGGGAGCACCGCTAGACATACACCTGCCGTACAGGGTGCAGCAGCTGGTATTACCAGACGCATGTTCCAGACTGTAATGGCGGCGCAGGCACGTGCCAAATGGCAGAACCAGGAAGGGCAGAGGCTGCAGAGGTCTGCAATCCGTACCTTGAATGACAACATCCAGGCATTGGCGAATGCACAACAGCATCTTGCCGATGTTCTGGATAGGAGATTGGGTGACATGGCTGGGATCCTGGACCGAGGCATGGCCATCCTTGAGTGTGCGCAGTCCGTGCAGGAACACCAGGTAGGGGTGAGGCATAGGGCACGTGGGCATGGGCCAGCAACACCACCTGGTGCAGGTCAGCGTGTGCGTGCCACCTCCCATGCCCACCCAGACAGTGCTGGTAGCAGCAGCAGTGCAGCTGCTACTACACCATCTACACCAGGACAGAGCAGGCCACGTGGACGTGGCCCTGGACGGCCCCGGCGTGGGCAAGTTTCCAGCGGACATGTGACATCGGAGAGTGGATAGTCCGTACCTCCACCCGGTCGTGTCCGTGCGACCCCAGGCAGGTGCGGGTCACGTCGCCGCCGGCAGACACAGTGAGCCGTAACACCTGCACTGTACAGTCTGGGGCTGCCAAGCATACCCCGTGTAGGCATCACAGATGACTGAACTGTGTGCACACAAACCCACACACAGCAGACACAACTGTAGGGCTCCACCACACCCACATGCAATCTACACAGTCATGCCCAGTCAATGCACAGGCCCTTACACACACACATGATGTCATCCATTGGTACAGCCCATGCCTGTGGCACACATATCACCCTGTGCATATGATGAAGTCTCTGCCGCATAACTTTGAGCTACACCATCACTGCACGGTTAAGCTAACATATTCTGATGCACAGGGTGGACAAGATAGTGAGAGGTGTATGTGATACCTGTGTCCGCATAGTACATGATGTGTATGTTGTGGTGTGTGTGTATGGCTGGTGACAGGTGTGTATGTGATGTGGGTTGTGCACTGACATCATGCAGCAGACATACCATGCAGGACAGGTGCAGCATTCATTGATATGTGTACACAGTATGTGTGGTGGTTACATGTGTAGCACCATGTTGGTGCAGTTAACCCGTATGATACTGATGGTGTACTTGCACGTGCCTACTGGGAGCACTGTAATTAGTTCCCCACGTGTAGTCATGGGGTACCCACAGGCATGTCTGGCAACATCAGCATAGCACAGTTACCCGCATCCGGCATGGACCCCTACATAGGTACATAGGCGCACATGAACATAACAGGGTATGTGCCCTACGACATGTGTGGACCTAGCATGACTGTGTGTGGCTGCTAACACCCCTCAGGATGGGGATGCCACATCCATCAGTCCCCAGTCCCTGGTCTAGCAGTGACACACAGATGTTGCCTGGCGCATAACTATCATCACACATCCACACGTCATTATCAGTCCTGGACGAAGGCAGTCAGGGCCTTTCCTTCACATGGGCTGGCACTCCTCTCCGTGTTGTAGGGGGTGTCTGGCCGTTAACCCTGTTCCCCCAGCACGTCTCACTCATCTTTGTGTTGAGGTGTTTGACAGTCGCTTCTGTGCCCGTGTTTGCCTGGAGCCTGGGAGGTGGGATATGCCCATGTCACCCAGGTCAGACATGGCCGTGTATGCCAGGCACAGATCACCATGAAGCAGATGTGCTGTGAAGATTTACAGCCGGAGTCCCCTTGGCAGTGCAGCTTGTGACACATGTCCTAGCACCATCATCCCCGTCTTGTGGAACGTTTGCGGTCCTTCCAAGTGCTGCAGGCGTCAGGTTAGCTACAGGCCAGATGTGCCATTGTACGCAGTCATTGCTCTGGTGTGTGATGTGTACAGGGGTACAATGAACACCCCTGATGTGGATGCGATTCCATCCAGACCAGGAGGCCACAGTGGAATGTCTTCACACCCACATTGCCATTGTGTGTGTTGACAGAGGTTACCGACAGGTGTGGTAGCCATTTCCGTGAACATGTCCACCATCTTTAATGGCATCACCTATATGTGACATTGGGACGAACATGTCCTTCACACTGGGTAGGGCTGCATCTTCTCTGGCATGTAGTAGCAGGCCATAGCTCTGGCACCAGTTATACATGTCTATGACGCCTAGGTGGATGTCCGTGTCACATGGGGTGTTGGGTATGGTGGCCGGTGTGTAGTCATCTGCATACCTTGTCTGCCACAATCCCCCTATGATTGTATGCACATTGACGCTCAATGCCAGATGGCAGGGGCCCAGGACTGAGCCCTGTGGGCCTCAGTGGAGACCAGAGATGACTGTGACACGGCAACAGGAACACCAACCCTGTGTGGTGTGACCTCCAACCTTTCTGAGAAGCATCGGGTGACATATGTCCCCACATGTATGCTTGCGAAGCATTCCATGAGTCCCATGTGAAGTGTGCTCTGAACGCTACCACCAGGCATGGTACTGTGTGCAAAGCGCCAGATCCCCATCAATGGCCTTGGTGACCACTCTAGATAGGACGAGCAGGTTCGGGAGGCAGGATCCGCACTTGACTATGTTGTTGTGGGTATGTCACGGTATTGGCTGTACACCGCTGTCTGTATCCATGGGCACCTATATGGACCTCCCACAGCTTTGCAGACAAGGCTTGTCAAGCTGATAGGGTGTGGCTGTCTACAGTCCATAAGAGCACTACCCTGGCATAGTGGGTCCACAGATGCCACATGCCATCCATCGGAGACATAGCCCATAGTAAGGCTAACATGACACAGTGGCCGCATGTGGGCCGAGGGCCAATGAGGATGGGTAGCACACAGCCAGGGACACCATCGGTGCCCATTGGTGCTGTGTCAACCACCATAGAGATATGGGATCACTCCAGGCCATATGAGATGTTTCGGAGGCTACAGTCTGGTGGGATGGATATGTCCTCTTGGGGTGGATGTGTGCATGGAACATGTCCGCAGGTTTGTTGACAATGTCTGTGGGTGCAGTGACCATTGTACCATTCCGGACTATTTCCGGCCATGTCTGTGCGCCCCCAACCATGTCCTTACCACAGTTAGGGAAGGCCCTATGGTTGTCTCATGTGCCCTCTGCAGTACCACTCCCACAAGCGGCCGTGGATGAGTGTATGTGTGGCCGTATGGTGACGCCGGTATGGATGGGAGATGGTATCCCTGGTACTGACATTACTCTGCCATGTATCAGCTCCAACTGGTGATGTACAGCTTGTCAGTGGCTGGGCTCCACCACACCATGTGCCTACCTGTGGTGGACAAGGTCCTGATGTTATCATGTTTGCCTGTTGCAGACATGCATGTGGGTGCTCAGAGAAGGCAGTCGTTAGGCGGTTTGCAGCCTGGCCTGTGTTCAACACTGGCATGGAGGACGTGTAGGGTACCACACCGGTCAGATGATGTGTGTGGTTTGTGGAGAGGTCATCACATAGGTCCCCATGCCGTGTTGGGTGCATGATGTGGATGACCAGTGGATCCACTATACGGTCTGGCATCACCATTGAGGGCTGTACATCCTGTGTGGGGCATATCCACACCATGTGTGATGGGCGGAACTGTCAGACATCCCCCCCTAGTGTAAATGGTACATGGCTGTTTAACAGTGGCCAGGTGTGAGAACACCTGGGACCGTGGCGAGTGTGTTGTGCCATGGGTAATGTTCCCAGGCTATGTATGGGTGGTTCATGTCACCCAATACGGCGCTGTTGTGAGAGCATGCACACTCACCAGTGTCCTCAGGACGTCTGTGCAGGTAATCCTGTGTTTGGGAGGGTTGTCTGTAGCTTGCAACAAACTGTAGGCCAGTCATACACATGGTTAATTGCACCTAGATATTCCCCGCTGCAACGGACATGTCTGTGGCATGGCCAGGTTTCTGTTGTGTGGCTGGACACACACGATGGTCCACATTCCGCCACCCATGCAGTCGCACCATGTGTATGCATGTCTGCTCTGTGCCGAGTCTGTGTCTGAGCATGCCCAGTAGGCAGCTGTGTAGATAGACACACAGCACAGTGCACACCGCGGCCGACTGCAGTTATACCCCGGATGCATGCCTGTATCCCCTTCGCAACGGCCACGTCTGTGGCATGGCCAGGTTGCTGTTGTGTGGCTGGACACACACGACGGTCCACATTCCGCCACCCATGCCGTCGCACCATGTGTATGCATGTCTGCTCTGTGCCGAGTCTGAGTGTCTGAGCATGCCCAGTAGGCAGTGATGTACTGATCAGTAGGTAGTTGGTATTCCCGACTGCAGCACTAACGTGTTACTGCACGGACCTTGGGATGCTAACAGGCTGCGGACTGCGCACTCTGAGCTAACTCCCGATCGGGCGATTGCCTCTGCAAATGATACCACCCACGAGGGTATGCCTCCTGACAGCGCCTGCTCAGTAAATTCGTAGCTGCTCTGTAAATGCTTCATACTGTAGTGTGTTCATGTAGATAGGCGTAGGTTCGTCCCCCGTCCCTTGTGTGTGTGTGTGTGTGTGTGTGTGTGTGTGTGTGTGTGTGTGGGTGTGTGTCTCTGTGTGTGTGTGTTTCCAGCTGCCTCTGCGAATGAACATGCTTTTAGGGCGCCGCAACACATATCTTGGCTATTGCCAACTATTGTCTTGCGGGTGATGTCACCAGCCTACAAGTATGCCTCTGACAGCGCTCTGTTCAGTAAACTCGGTAGCTGCTCTGTAAATGCTTCATACTGTAGTGTGTTCATGTAGATAGGCGTAGGTTCGTCCCCCGTCCCTTCCGTGTGTGTGTGTGTGTGTTTTTATTTATTTATTTATTTTATTTTACATTTGTTGACCGGGCTAGTCCAGCTGGATTAATGTCCATTTTCAGTGGAGGCCCGGGGAGAAAAGCTCCTGAGGTTAGATACAATATTGGAAATACATAAGAAGACATAGTACAAGTGTGATTATACAAAGGTAAAACATACAAATATTATAGATTTTAATTTAACAGAACAATCCTAGCAAAACAATATAATAAGGTATGAGATCATAAAGTATATAAAAGGTAGTATTGAACCATGGTAGATAATACACAAACTTTTTTTTTTTTTTTTTGCTAAAAAGAGATATGTAATATTTACAATAGGGGTAATAGGGTAATATATCAGTTGAAGTAGAAGATAAAATCCAAGTGGATAAGAAAAGTTTATGATAGAGTTAAGGATGCCAACAGGCTAGTCTGGGTTGGTACAAGAGCAAAGCCAGAATTTGTTAAGATGTATTAAAAGTTGTTTTTTAAATAGTGGAAGAGTATGCAAAGAGGACAGATCAGATGGAAGATTATTCCATACTTTACCTACTGAGTTATAAAAAAGGCAGTTGCCTGCAGAGTTCATAGTTTTGGTAATATTAACAAGTAATTTGTCAGAGGAACGTAGTTGTTTCAGGTTGATATAGGGAGTCAAGAGTTTGGAAAGAGCTGGTGTTTTAGAAGGTTGGTATAGAATTTTGTGTGCAATTAAGAGTTGTTGAAAAATAAGTTTATTAGGGAGTTCCAGCCAGTGTAGTTGTTGTAGGTTTAGACAGTGGTGAGCTCTAAATTGTGATGTGGTGGCAAAGCGGGCAATATTGTGGTAAGATGTAGTGAGTTTCTTAAGGTTGCTTTTAGATAGATTAGTGTAAATAGGAGATGCATACAAAAGGGTAGAAATAAGATGTGTTTCCAGCTGCCTCTGCGAATGAACATGCTTTTAGGCGCTTTGCAACACATATCTTGGCTATTGCCAACTATTGTCTTGCGGGTGATGTCACCAGCCTACAAGTATGCCTCTGACAGCGCTCTGTTCAGTAAACTCGGTAGCTGCTCTGTAAATGCTTCATACTGTAGTGTGTTCATGTAGATAGGCGTAGGTTCGTCCCCCGTCCCTTCCGTGTGTGTGTGTGTGTGTGTCTCTGTGTGTGTGTGTTTCCAGCTGCCTCTGCGAATGAACATGCTTTTAGACGCTCCGCAACACATATCTTGGCTATTGCCAACTATTGTCTTCGGGTGATGTCACCAGCCTACAAGTATGCCTCTGACAGCCTGTTCAGTAAACTCGGTAGTGCGCTCTGTAAATGCTTCATACTGTAGTGTGTTCATGTAGATAGGCGTAGGTTCGTCCCCCGTCCCTTCCGTGTGTGTGTGTGTGTGTGTGTGTTTCCAGCTGCCTCTGCGAATGAACATGCTTTTAGGCGCCATAACACATATCTTGGCTATTGCCAACTATTGTCTTGCGGGTGATGTCACCAGCCTACAAGTATGCCTCTGACAGCGCTCTGTTCAGTAAACTCGGTAGCGCGTTCTGTAAATGCTTCATACTGTAGTGTGTTCATGTAGATAGGCGTAGGTTCGTCCCCCGTCCCTTCCGTGTGTGTGTGTGTGTGTTTCCAGCTGCCTCTGCGAATGAACATGCTTTTAGGCGATTCGCAACACATATCTTGGCTATTGCCAACTATTGTCTTGCGGGTGACATCAGCAGCCTACAAGTATGCCTCTGACAGCACTCTGTTCAGTAAACTCTGTAGCTGCTCTGTAAATGCTTCATACTGTAGTGAGTTCATGTAGATAGGCGTAGGTTCGTCTCCCGCCCCTTCCGTGTGTGTGTGTGTGTGTGTGTGTGTGTGTGTGTGTGTGTGTGTGTGTGTGTGTGTGTTTCCAGCTGCCTCTGCGAATGAACATGCTTTTAGACGCTCCGCAACACATACCTTGCCTATTGCCAACTATTGTCTTGCGGGTGACGTCAGCAGCCTACAAGTATGCCTCTGACAGCGCTCTGTTCAGTAAACTTGGTAGCGCGTTCTGTAAATGCTTCATACTGTAGTGAGTTCATGTAGATAGGCGAGGTTCGCCTCCGCCCTTCCGTGTGTGTGTGTTTCCAGCTGCCTCTGCGAATGAACATGCTTTTAGACGCTCCACAACACATACCTTGCCTATTGCCAACTATTGTCTTGCGGGTGATGTCAGCAGCCTACAAGTATGCCTCTGACAGCGCTCTGTTCAGTAAACTCGGTAGCTGCTCTGTAAATGCTTCATACTGTAGTGAGTTCATGTAGATAGGCGTAGGTTCGACTCCCGGCCCTTGTGTGTCTGTGTGTGTTTTTGCAGCTGCCTCTGCGGATGAACATGCTTTTAGATGCTTCGCAACACATACCTTGCCTACCAGCGGCCATTCCTGTACGGTTGTTGCCACCCACCTGTACATGTGCCTCTGCTGGTGGTGTGCTCGGTGGTCCACGTAGCGCATACCATACCTGTGTTGTACGTTTGTGCAGTTGGGTATGTGGGGGTGTGGTCAATCACCATGCGTGCCACATGTGTGTGTGTGTGTCCAAGCTCCCAGCTGCATGGGTTCATACGGTATGGCTTTGAGGTTTACGCGGAACACCCATATCCTGGCGCCATCCATGGGTTTGTGGATGGCGGGACGCAGCACGGTACTGCTTGTGTGCTTCTTGTGGTCGGCGACCTCCGTAGCGTGTTCTCCACGTGTACCCTACTATGGTGTGGTGGGGTGCTGCTGTGTGCATTACACTCACGGGCCTGCCGGATGTGCCCGTGTGTATCTCTTTCTTTGTATATCTATGTACCTATGTTGCGGCATTGCTGCTCTCCCATGGACAGCTGTCTTCCCCATGTATCGCATATTTGCACGGCTGACACATATTACTGTGGTACGTTGCATATCCACACATTGTCCATGCACTGTCCGTATTCCAGAACACCTCATAGACATCTGCTGGATTACATGGCAGACAGCTATCCTTGCTGTCCTGACACTTTACCCATACACGACATACACCTTGTGTGTATTTGCCTATTTATGGTGTGTGTATGTCTAAGTGTGCTGTATGCATGGCCATGTGTGTGTGTCCCGCTATAGCCATGTGTGCAGCTGTCGCCACTATGGGTATCCTTGTGGACCGCTGTTACATGTGCACGTCTGCACATACCTGCAGACTGTACTACCCCTGCGACGGCAGCGGCCTTAGATCGCCCAGTGCCCTAGGCTGTGGGGCTACATTGCGCACGCCAGCACAACACATGGTGCACCCATCTTGATATACCTACGTGACACGCCTACTAGACAGGTGGCCCTACTAGAGCGGCGGCCTGTGCAGCCGCAGGATTGGTGTATGCTTACGGCCGGCTATGGGCACATCACAAGGCACACGTCTACAGTCGGTGTTGTACGGCGCCTAGAGTATAACACCACAGGAGGGACCTCCTCAGCTATGCTGAAGAATGCGTATGTAGATAGATTAGTAGGTGGAGGGTTGGCCACACACCAGGGCTGACCGATGGATAACTGTTGAGGCATCCTTTGAGAAGCAGGTGGAGCAAACACCCGTAATGGGAATGTAGTGTAGTTGCAGATGTAGGGTTAACATACATTTGTCCACTCTGTCAGTTCTGTACCGTTGTATTACAGTGATATGCTATGCATATCTTCCATATACATTGTTAGGTCTCTGATTGTTGAGGGGTCGGCATAGTACAATATCATGTAATACGTGTGTTCATAGGATGCTTTCTGACATGTTGACATACGTGTGTGTCGTTAGCAGTGCGTCTGTGCTTTCTATGCTGTGGCTACATGGTCATTGTTCGCATTGAAAGTGACAAATGGAAGTGTAAGGGTGGATACTTAAAGCCTGGATGCTCCCATGTTATGTGTTAGTCTCACGGGGCCTACGGGTGATAGCGCATACATGTCTATGAAGAACCTTTGGATAACATATGTGACCTGTCATGCACGATATGTTTATGTTGACTGTTCCATCTACCTATGTGTGACATGGTTTGTGGCCATAGGGTGCCAGCGAGTCATTATTGTTGATTAGGTGTTGTCCATGGTCAATTGACATCAGTCCTATTAATTCAATGAAGGATGTCTTTCATTGGTGGTAACGCCATAGTTCGACCATCGTATGTCTTTCCCAGCTGACGTTGATATTGTGCCATTGGTATGGTTGCACAGGTCACCCATCTGTTCCGCTGTATGGAAGCGCAGGATCCCCAGTTATGTGCTGGCAGATTGAGTGCTGTATACTCCGGTATCTGCCCAGCGGTCTGGCTTTGTATGGGGAGTGTCTACTGTAGTCCCTATCTGTATTTCCTGGGTTATGCCTTGTAACAGCTGTGTGATTCCCCCAGGTTTGCAGCTATGGGTGCCATCCTGGCCGACGCTCGTCCATCTATGGGAACCGCCTACTGGACACTAGTATAGGGCTGTACACATTACACTGCTGCATTCTGCATTTTCCGTGTATGATTGGCATTATTAGTGCGGTAACGATATGCCATGGCCACGTCCCTCACACGGGGCGGGACAACGAACCATCTGCCAATCCACACAGAGACCCATTTATGCATACCCACCATCCCATGTCTGCAACCCTCGACAGTACCCATTGCACATCCTTCATGTGTGCGGGTATGGGATGTGAACGCACGTCTATGGACACGGCGACCTGGCGAGTCCTATTCATATGACCTGCATTTCATGGACACTTGTCATCACCCTTGTACACGCTTGTGGTGCTTATATCTACCTGTGCCGTAGTCACGGCTGTCACTTCTTCTGGGTCGCACGATAGCAGCCTGTTGCCAACACCTAAGGACAAATGATCGGGTCCAACTATGGACATCGATGTGCATATGTAAAGTGTAGAACATGTTGGACTGTGTCCATTCGGCCAGTGGTTTCGACTGCCGCTGTATGTTCCCCGGTCGCGGATGTCTGTTTGCCTACCCATATTATGTAGTGCTACGGAACCCGTGTCCTTCCACAATTAACCCATATGGTGTTACTGTGGTCCTGCAGGTTGGCAACTGCTTTAAGTAATCCTCAGAGGTCCCATTGTGAACTATCCGCCACTGTATTGCCATTATAACACAGCCGTTACATGTAGAACCTATATATTCATGACAGGATGTTCTTTATGTGTTGGAACGCCATACCTTAACCATGCTATGACCTTCCTAGTTGACGTTGTTGGTGTACCATTACTATGTGTTCCACAGGTCGCCCGTATGTTCCGCGGAGTGGAAGCGGGTGATCCCCACATACTTGCTAGCACCTTGGCTGCTGTGTATGCCGGGATTCGCACGGCAGGATGGATGTCTACGGGGTGTGTCTACTGTTGTTTCCATCTGTATTTCCTGTGTTATGCCTTACTACGGCTGTGTGATTCCACCAGGTTTGCTATTATGGGTGCCATCTTGTCCGTACGTTTGTCCATCCTTGGGAAATGCCTATTGGACACTGATGTAGGGCTGAACACATTTCACACCTGCTTTTAGCATTACCCAGTGGATGCTTTGCATCCTTAGTGGGGACTAAGGCACGTGCTATACCCACAGCCCTCCCACGGGGTGGGACAACGGATTATCTGCCAAACAACAGCGAGCCACATTTTGCATACCCAGGATCCCATGGCTGCAACCCCCCACGGTACGCATTACACATCCTTCATGTGCGGACTGGGATGTGGACGACTTCTATGGACACGACAATCTGGGGATTTCTGTTCATATGTCCTGCATGTCATGGACAGGTATCATCAACCTTACACACGCTGGTGGTGCATATGTCTAGCTGTGCCGTAGTCATGGCTTGTACTCTGATTGGTCGATCACAATGGGATGAAGGTGTAAACGCAAATATTTTTGGAGTCCTACAATGGACACCGATGTGCATATGTAAAGTGTAGAACGTGTTGGACTGTCACCATCTGGCCAGTGGTTTTGACTGCCGCTGTATGTTCCTCAATCGTGGATGTCTGCTTGACTACCCATATTATGTATTACTTGGCCTATCTATATCCACGTGCCAGTAAGCGGAAATACAGCAAACCTTGCGTCCTGCCCATCTTCATAAACAACATTATGTAACATATATCGGCCAAAAGAGACAATGACAAAAACGATAGACTCCACAGTCAAAAGATACTGAGCTCTTTCACTTACTAACATGGGGCATCGTCGGAGTATGAAATGCATGACATAGTCGTCCCTTATACACTTCCTTCAGAGTCAGTTTAAAGTCAAATAATCAATAAACCCGCTCATAGTTAAGTGGACAGTGCTCCAAGTCTTGATTATAACGTGACATATACAAATCAGTGTTGCATACATTACTTCATGGAAACAATAATACGACAACAATGTGTTAATATAAATACAATATTGGTAAATACAATCAGTATCTTGAAACATAGTTGATAATTGTTGTGAGTAAACCTTGGAATGTAGTGTGTTGATCAGAATATTTTATATCAATGTGTATAATTGTAGCATTACGATTCCAAAGCATGGAATCAATAAGTACTATTTAAGCATATATTTTACAATTATGAATGTAAATGAGTGGAGGACACATCCTTAACCTTCCCTGCTTCCAGTGGATCACACACGCACACGCACACCGCATTTCCGACCAGGGTTACGCGCAGGCGCACATGCATATCCGTATTCTGTTTATATATGTTTACTGGGTCTGTGTGGTTACGTGTCTTGTGTTAGTTGTGACTATTCCGGTAACATATGTCTGATCCGGTTGACGGACGTGTGCAGAACGCACTTACAACTTTATACATGTAACAGTCTTTGCAGCATGGACGCATTACGTGCGCTCACATCTATATGTTCTATAGTCGAATTCAAACGTGACTGCATTCACGCTTGCGGTTACTGTGACCACTACACGCTAGCTGTTCGGTGTCATTAATATGCATACCCATGGTACTTACGCACATTTATATATCCCCCGCACTCACGCACGCCACAGGCATCCATTCTCCTGCTGGGAAAGGTGCGGTACTGCATGTTAAACATTCCTTATTCCCTCGCCATGGCCCAGGATGCATATGTCGTGACCGCAGGGCTGTTCAGATGACAGGTGCTTATATCCCCACGCATAGAGGCCTTCGATTGTCAGGGTGTTGCTGTGGTGCTTTGGGATTGGTCTTGTCCGCCCAGTGTACGGAACTGCCCTGACCGTGTACGAATGTTAGATGAGTCACATGGGCACGTTTTGTCCGTGTCTATCATACCATCTCACCCCCTCCGCAATTATTCATATCCCTCCGCGCCGATTGGCCGGTGTACCCATTGTAGATCATGTTATACTAATTGCACACGGTCCGGTCGAACGGACCTATTTCCATTACTAACCCTCGGTATGTATGACCTGTGTCGCAATATTACATGGGTTTACCATTGCGTGACGACTTTCACTGAGCCACAGACATGTCCGTTGCTTGGTTTGGGCCGGTTCCGCTGTGCTACACACATTTAACATGGCGGAACAGGTTGAACAGCTCAGCCACGGGGACATCGTGTTCTCCGTCGCTGTTTAGTGTTGACTCGCTATGTGGAGTTTGTTTCACAAAGCGAGACAATGTCGACATTGGTAATGGACATCTCGCGCAGTACGTCCGCACCGCTGGTGACGATGTCTGCGCTGGGCGGCGGACAGGCATTATGCTGTGCCATTATGTCTGGGAATATATGGTTTCTTGCCATAGATGATATGCCATACTAGCAATGACCCGTGTCTGGGTGTGGGTACTGCTGTATTACCCACGGGAAGAGTGGCCTTAGGTTAAGTGGTGCCCTAGGCAGAAGTTGCCACCGCCACATCACCCGCTACCCCCCTCCTGGTCTACCTACACCAAAGAAAGTCTGGAAAGGTGACCCGGGTAGGGCAACGCCCTAGGCGGCTGCCTACCTGACCTTTGCCTAAGGCCGGCTATGTGTGTGGTCCCCGGCATCGGACTCGAACGCCGCCACGTCTGCCGTGGGTATGTCCAGCATTACCCACATCCAGCCGTGGTGTATTGCCATGATGTTCCATGTGTACAGTGGTGCCGGTTACCATACATATGCCTTTCTCAAAAGCCGATTTCACACTTCTGAACACTACTGTGGTCTCCTTTAAGGCCCCTGAGCCAGTGGTGAACATTACTCAAACCGCTGCATCACGTACATATGCCTTCCAACAGCACCTACAGGACTGCATGGATCAGGCAATCCCATACAAAACTGAGACTCTTTGTACCACAGACAAGCATCCAGTCTGGTGGACCCCAGCCATGAACAAGCTCTACAACGACAGGAGGTAGATACTACAAGTTAAAGCGGAATACTTGTAAGGTAACACACCCTTGCTCATTATATGTGAAGAACTACAAGCTGTCATGAAATCATCCAGGGGAAATTCAACAGAGAAATTAACAAGGACTCGACAGACATTCATATGTCCTTCTTTAGCTATGTTGGACACCTGGGAGGACACTCCCAGATATGCTCAAACCGGGTTCACAATGATGTGAAGATGACTGAACCTACACACATTGCCAGCATACTGGCTGACATGTTCAGTGCTAACATTTCCCCCCTCCCCCCTACATGGAGAGATATCTATACCAGAGACTTGTAGATCCTGGAACATCTGTAACGCACAGGTGGGAAATGCTGTCTCCAAGGCAGTGAACACAGCATCCATGGGACCAGATGGTGTCCCAGCTGTGTACTCCATGAACTCTATGGGGAATTAAACCCACACTTAGGACAGCTGTTTAATCTTAGCCTCACCTCAGGATACATGCCCGAGTAGTAGCACAAGGCAACTGTAGTCACACTTCACATAGATGGTGCCTCCACTGACCCTGGTTATTACCATCCCATTAGCTTGACAAGCCTTATCTGCAAAGCCATGGAGAAGGATCATAATGGAAATCATAGATAAAGACATAGGGGACTCGCATACTTTGGATACAACCCAGTGTAGCTTGGTCAAAGTCAGATCATGCCTTTTACACGTGTTTGACTTTGTAGGATCAGTCACCAAGGCCATTGATGACGGTAAAGCAGTCCATACAGCCTACCTCAACCTGGCAAAGGCCTTCGACACAATACCCCCCTCGGGTATCATTGATAAACCCGTCATCTTGAACGTAAATCCATACATCGCCATATGGGTTGCAAACTGGCTAAGTCACAGAACACACATGGTCATAGTTGCTGGCGCCATGTCATACTCACAGCCAGTCACAGGTGGTGTCCCATGGGGCTCCGTCCTGGGTCCACTATTTTTCAGCATCTACGTTACCAAAGTACAGGCAAACACAGGGGGGTTATGGGTGACAATGTTTGCAGATGACTGCAAACTGGGTGCCATAGTCAGACACACATCTGACACAGATATCCTTCAGGAGTGCCTCACAGATGTGGATAAGTGGTGCCAGACACATGGCCTACAGCTAAATGCCAGGAAATGCATAGTCATACCCTTCGGGAAGAACAAGGTTACCCCTAGCTACCATATAGGTGGCAATCCACTGAGCACAGAGGGAGTTACCAGAGATCTGGGGACGGTTGTTGTTAACCGTTCGTTAGACACACACGTTGCTAATGTAGTTAGGTAGACCTTCCACATTGCCCACATCATCATGAAGGGATTCACATGTAGATCAGGGGAGGTCATTGTCCCCTTGTACTCATCACTCATTAGACCTATGATTGGGTACATTGCCCCGTCCAGAATGTATCTGACCCAACACCTGCAGCAGCTGGAAAGGCACCAACAGTTCATCAACAAACAGATGCAGGGTCTCAGGAATATGTGTTATACTGACCAACTGAAAGAATTCCAGCTGTATACAGTTGCATACCACTTTCCCAGAGGTGACCTGTGCCTGGCATACAAGGCCATGTCGAACCCAGATCTGATGACTATGCTTCACCTAAAGAAGTTAGATCCCTCAGAACCACAAGGGCAGGTGACATACACCTTGGCACTGTCATTAATAGAACGTGTTGTTGGGACAGATTCATCACCCAGACACTCACTATGCTGTGGAACAACATCCCAGTACATGTGAGGGCAAGCACCTCGCTGGCCTTGTGTTAGTAGTTTGACATGGATGTCTGAATTGATTTATTTAAGTAACCTTCTAAATGAATATTTACATTAGCACATTGTGAATCTTTACATTTCGTTGGTCTATTTTACATTAGTCATAATCATACGGATTATCTGTATATATTATGGTTCATTTATATTACTAGGTGTCTGCAGTTCTGTTAATATATTGGCACAATCCATAGAACATATATATGTAGCTTACACAGTCAGACATTTGGAAAACATTCTGTTGGTTCATCTTTCATATATATACATATATTTCTATATTTCTATGAAGAATGTACCTTTCGAAGCAATGTCTGATGTCCTCACTGTGTGGAATCTGTAACCCAAGTAGAGTTTGTTTGCTTGTTTGCCTTTAAGGCATGTAATTAATACCTAGCACATCTAATTTACTGACCAATTAAGGGTTGTAAATGTAGTAGGTTGGACTGCATTGTATGTATTCTGAATAAGTCTGCTTATGAAGCAGACGAAAACAGCTTAAATAAACTATGGTGACTGCATTTAATTCCTGGTGTGCTCTGAGTGGTCACTGACGGTGTGTACAGTACCTCGTCTTTGCTTTGGACTTCATCGGCTGGTTGTCTGTGTTTGTTGTATGGGGAATGTCAACTGTAGTCCCTATGTGTATTACTTGTGTAATGCCTTACTACGGCAGTGTAATTCCACTGGGTTTGCAGTTATGGGTGCCATCTTAGTCATACGGTTGTCCATCCATGTGAATTGCCTACTGGACACTGGTATAGGGCTGTACACATTTCACACCTGCATTTTGCATTCTCCGGTAGATGGTTTGCATTAGTAGCGGAGAGTAAGGCAGGTGCTACACACATCCCTCCCACGGGCGGAACAAAGGATTGCCTGCGAAACAACACCGAGGCCAGATTCTACATACCCAGACTCCCTTGACTGCAACAGTCGACAGTACCCATTACACATCCTTCATGTGTGCGGACTTTGATGTGGACGCAGTTCTATGGACCCGTACCGTGGGTATTTCTGTGCATGTGTGCTGCATTTCATGGACAGCTATCATCAACATTGAACACGCTATGTGCATATGTGTACCTGTGGAGTGGTGACGACAATGAGATCACGTGAGTAATGCAGGAAGCTAGCAGGCATTCCATGAGTGGAATTTTTGGGTCCTACAATGGACACCGATGTGCATATGTCAAGTTAGATGTTGCTGGACTGTGTCCACCTGCCTAGTGCTTTTCACTGCTGGTGTATGTTCCCCAATCGCGGATGTGTGTTTGACTACCCATTCTAGATGGTGCTCCATAACCAGGTGATTTAGTACTGTGAACAAATGTCATACATCCAAAGATGCTTGTTAGCAACTGCTTCATATGAACCTCAGACATCCCAATGGGACATATCCCTCACTGTATTTCCAACATAACACCACCGGAACATGTTGATCACCTATATATTCATTTAACCATGTTGTCTTCATAGGTGGGAATGCCATAGTTTACATATCCTACTTGACGTGTGTGTGCCATTAGTATGTGTTCCACAGGTTGCACATCTGTTCCGCTGTATGGTAGCGGGTGCTCCTCATTCTGTTGCTGGCAGATTGAGTGCTGTGTACGCCGGTGTTGGCACGGCGGTCCGACTGTGTATGTGGAATGTCAACTGTAGTCCCTATGTGTATTTCCTGTGTTATGCCTTACCGCGGCTGTGTAATTTCCCCGGGTTTGCAGTTGTGGGTGCCATCTTGGCCATACGGTTGTCCATCCATGACAATTGCCTACTGGACACTAGTATAGGGCTGTACACATTTCACACCTGCATTTAGCATTCTCCGTGGATGGTTTGCATTATTAGCGGAGAGTAAGGCAGGTGCTACGACACATCCCTCCCACGGGCGGACAAAGGATTGCCTGCAAACAACACCGAGACCACAGTCTACATACCCAGAATCCCTTGACTGCAACAATCGACAGTACCCATTACACATCCTTCATGTGTGCGGGACTGTGATGTGGACACAGTTCTATGGACCCGGTACCCTGGGTATTTCTGTGCATCTGTGCTGCATTACATGGACAGCTATCAGCAACATTAAACATGCTATGTGCATATGTGTACCTGTGACGACAATGAGTTCACTTAGGTGTTGAAATAAGGCGGCATTCCTGTCTTTAGACAATTTTTGGGTCCTACAATGGACACCACTGTGCATATGTAAAGTGTAGAGCTTGTCAGACTGTGTCCTTGTGAGCAGTGGGTTTCACTGATGCTGTGTATTCAACAATCTCAGATGTCTGCTTGACTACCCATACTGTGTAGTGCTACAGGAACCATGTTTTCCGATACCACAACCCAATGGTGTACATCCAATGTTGCAGGTTAACAAACACTGTCATACCCAGAGGTCACGATTGGAAAGTATTGCCACTTTATTATCGGAACAACACCTCCAGACTGTGTAAATCACGGGGACTTTAGACAGGTCTTACCAGCCATTTGCAATTGTAATTAGCAGACACGTGTCAATACATGTATGATAAGACATATTGTCATGCAGAAGTTAATCTATGTTATTTGGACATTGGCTTCTGCTTTTGGCATCCGTTGCTGTGAGTGTTGCCAGTTACCTTACACATTGCTTGCTCAGAGGCAGACTACACAATTCTGCACACTACTGTGGTCTCCTTTAAGGACCCTGAGCCAGTGGTCAACAGTACTGCAGCCACTGCATCAATCACATTTGCCATCTACCAGTACCTACAGGACTGCATGAACCAGGCATTCACTTACCCAACTGTGGTTCATTGTACCAATGCCAAGCATCCAGTGTGGTGTACCCCAGCCATACACAGGATGTACAACACGAGGAGGTGGCTACTACAAGGTGGAGCAGACACCTTGTGAGGTATGACACCCTTGGTCATCATATGTGTAGAGTTACACACTGTCATGAAATTGTCCAGGGCACATTCCACAGATATACCTACATGGACCTGGCTAACAATCATACCACCTTCAGTTGCTATGCTCAACACGGGAGCTCACTCCCACATATGCTCTGACTGGGTTCACATAGAGGTGGGGTTTACTCAACATACACACATTGCCAACATACAGGCTGACAAGTCCAGTGAGGACATCTCCACGCCTCCCCACACATGAGGAGATGTGTGTACCAGCGGTTTGTGGTCACCAAATGTTCTGTGACACACAGGTGGGACATGCTCTCTCCAGGGTAGTGGACATAGCATCCATGAGACCAGCTGGTGACCCCGCTGTGTACTCCACTATCTCATTTAGGAATTGGACCCACAGTTAGGACAGCTATGTCTTTGTAGCCTCACCTCAGGTAGGGTACCCAGGTTGTGTCACATGGCAACTGTAGTCCCACGTCACAGGGCCAATACCTCCACTGAGGCTGGTTATTACTGTCCCATTACCCTGAGGAGACCTATCTGCAAAGACATGGGGAGGGATCATACTGCGGCTTGTACATGACTGCATAGGGGACATACATACTTTGCATCACACACGGTTTGTCTTGTTCAGGGGCGGTTCATGCCTTTAAAGCATGTTTGACAGTTTCGGGACAGTCACCGAGGCCATTGATGGGGGTGTTGCAGTCCATACAGCCTACCTCGTCCTGGCGAAGGCCTTCATCACATTACCCCCCTCAGGTATCGTTGATAAACCCATTGGCTGGGATGTGAACACGTACATCACAGAATGTGTTGTAAACTGTCTATGTGACACAACCCACACGGTCATAGTTGCTGGCAGCATGTCAGACCTACTGCCTGTCACAAGTGGTGTCCCCTGGGGCCGTTCCATGGGTGCACTCCTGTCATACACCTACATTTTCACGGTACAGGCACACACAGGGGTGCTATGGGCAGCAGTGTTTGTAGATGACTGCAAAACAGGTGCCATAGTGGGACGGACATCTGACACAGATATCCTTCAAAGGGGCCTCCCAGGTATGCATATCTGCTGTCAGGGACATGTCCCACAGCTAAATGCGAAGTAATGCAACATCATACCTGTGGAGAACTACTAGGTCACCCCTGTCCAGCATATAGGTGGCTGTACACTCAGCACAGGGGTGATTACCAGGGATCAGGGGACAGAGTTTGTCGGTCACCATTCATTCCACACACACGCTGCTATCGTGGTTGTGTGGGACTTCTACATTGCCCACCTGTTTGTGCAGGGATTCACATCTACATCAGGCTAGGTCATTGTCTCCTTGTACCCATTACGTGTTACACCTATGATCTACTACATTGCCCCATTCAGACTGTATCTGACCATACACCTACAGCAGCTGGGAAGCCCACATAGGTTAATTGTTGTACAGATGCAGGATGACATCATTTTGTGTAATGCTGCCCCACTTGTAGGACCCCTGCCACATTACGTCACATACCTGCTGTTTAGTGTTGACCTGTGCCTGACATACAAGGCCATGTCAGCCCATATGTCATGTGTATGCTTCACCTACTGTATCTGCATCCCTCAGAACCACTAGGGCAGGTGACATTTACCTTGTCACGGTCATTAATGGGATGTGTTTGAGTGACACATATATCACCCAGACACTCATTATGCTGTGGATCTACATCACAGTACATGTGAGACAGAGATCCTTCCTAGCCTTGTTCACGGGTATGTTGTCCATTGGATGGAGAATTGCAGGTATAGGCCAGGGATTACATCATTATCAGTGCTTGACGGAGGTACAGCAATATCATGAGTATTTTATCTGAAGCACAGAAGGTTGGCAAAGTCATTCTAACTATGGTGTAGTATTATGGCTGAACCTGGGACGATGGCCTACGCTGTACCTATGGACGTATGAACCTATATTCATAGTTTGTCACATTTACAATTGTCTATCCACTATACTCTTTCTCCAGTGTATATTTCTGTGGCACATGATTGTCCTCTGTATTACATGCAGGTATGCTGTGTACAGTGCACATACGTCACTGTTGATGACAGTGTATCTGTGTCCCTAACACTGTGATACTGAGGACTACCACACATCCTTCACAACATTACATGCATATGTCCATTCTATTCTTCTTTGGCCTATGGGGGGGTGTTAAGGCAAACATTACTCAAGTCCCTGTTTGTGCATGCTTCATGTTGGTGTTTGACCAGGCTCCGTTGCAGTCATGTGTTGGACAGTAGTGTGTCTGTGTGTTTGCCATGTGTTTTTATTGCCGGTACATCTGTGGGAGGTGTAGTTGGCACATGTTCCTCTTTGCAGGACACCCATCCTGGGGTTTGTGTCATGCATCTGCACTTGGCACGTGCCATATGTCCTGTACTATTCCCACAGTCGTATGCCTTCATGCACTACTACTGCGTGTTACTGGCTGTTTGTATGTGGTACACATGGACATTGTGATGGTTGGCTTGACCTATTCCCATGCTAGACCGTACACATCTGTCAATTAAGTTTTTTAAATCAAACTGTAACACTCATTCGTATTTTCACAATGACAGTCAATAACACAGGAAGCTGTGATTAATAACGTTTTACTACTGTGCAGCAGGAGGCAAAGAAGTATGCAGTAAAAGTTTAGACATTTGTTTAACTCTATACATGTTACATCTGTATGAGCATTCTGTATACTATCATCTTTTGCATACATTAATGATGTGGTCAGTCACAAGGCATTTACATCGCTAGAGTCCAGAACGTTGTATTCCTACAACAGTGCTCAGGTAATGCTTATTAAATGTTTTCCCATGAGGATAGCACAACCTTGCGAGCCACATATTCAATTAGACTGTACTTCGGTAAATTCTGCTCTGTCACGGTTCCAACACTGTTCAGATCCAGTCCTCACTCCATTTCCTACTAGGTTCCTTTGTCTCTCTGCTGAGCAGCTGTACTCTGTGTTAGAGCTCACAAGCCTATCCTCCTCAGTGGAAGGATGACAGATATACCTGTACATACATGTATTATTCTGTAACCGAGCAGATGACTAATGCTGAATGACATACACCTGCTGCACTGGTTACTGCTAGGGTCAGGGTTCAATCACACTGCAGCTACACTACAGGCAATTACATGCATGATAAGCTGTACTGCAATATTGTAAGGTAGAATAATATGCATTATACAGTATTTGCTTCTAAAGTTGCACGTCATATATATGTTTAAATATGAATTTTGCTAACATTCTCCCTCCTTTGATTGCTTCTACTCTATCCAGAAACATATACAACATTATTTCATTCCCTAGCCTCTTCCTCTGTGGAACATTTAACTAGGCAAGTAATTTGTTGTACATTTCAAGAAGGATTGCATTTTCTATTGACAAATACCACTACAGGTCTTGATACATAGTCTCGGGTACAGATATGTCGCCAGAGTCCCTGACTAATACTTACATGCAAAGTATCCCACAATAGACACATGCTCCCAATATGAGCAGAACAACACAAATGGCAATCATGATATTCAGTATGACTGACCCCATCCACCCAATGGTTTGTGGAAATGGTTCGTCAGTGGGTTTGGGCCTGGTTCTGCCATGGATGACACCTGCTGTATTACCTCTAGGTGGGCGTTGATTTTGGTCTCTTCATGTGGTAGTTGGACACAGCGATCTTCTTCAATAAGCCAAGACGCATTAATTCTCAGCGCCACGGTGCAGTCGTGCGCTATTACATTTTGTGACACAACAGTTCTCATTGCATCCAGTTCATCAGTCACAAGGTCAAGAGCAGAAAGTCACATTCATCCTTCCTCCGACAGGTTTTGATAACTTCCTCTGTTCCCTGATTGATTTCACTACTCCACAAGCTGGGAGTGTTCCAGCCCAGGTTATGACGCTGTCACTCAAGTCCATATGAATCGATATTCCTTTATCTCTTGCAGAAGACTGGAATGTCAGAACAGCTTCCATTTCACCCACTGGATTAGTAGGTTTCACGACTGTGTTCCCTGTTCTTCGAGCTATATGTGTTATAGTTCGTTTCGCACCCAGAGGCAATTGTGCAGTATGTCATGTGACTGGAGCCAGATAACCCAAATAACAACTGCCGGACCAATTCCCAGGTAACCATTGATATGCTTATTTCCCACAAACAACATAACAATATTCTACTTTACTACTGATGCGGGTTACCTCCGCATGTAACATTTTCCTGTCTCTAACAGAGGACTGTTTATACAATTCAGGATGTTTCTGCACATCCTTCCACATTGTTCTCATGATGTTTCAATACAAATAATGAATGGTGCTACAAGTAGTACTGTGATCATTGGCTGTTATATGACATTCGTAAGACACAGTTATGTTACAAATACTCCCACCAACTGAAACTGTATCATGTTTATGATAACATACAATTCCTTTTTGTGTAACAGGTAAGTACATTGCCACGTTGTCCTGTGATCTCACAGAACCTGTATCAAAGTGTAAATATTCACAAGTCTCAATCTATCCCCAAGGGGACAACATGCATCGGAAGTCCTCCATATGATGTAGGTATGGCAGTACAAACACAGCAATTTAAAGTGTTCATAGTCTCTATATGCACACGCCATGCCTAGGTATCTGTTGAAGTGTGGAAGACACTCTGTGGCCAGTTCATCACGTATCGGTATTTGTATCCGTGTAGTTATATGCAGGTAAGGTCCCAGCAAATGTAAAGTAAACACAAACATGGTTAATAGGTGTATAATCATTAGGACAGCAAACAAAATGTCTTTGGGGTTGCTTTGTATTGTTGTACAGTCTTGCCCGGGTGATTCAGGCTCTTTGGTATATCAGCTACAAGATGTCAATCAGACTTGATATCCTTTACCGGTTTTGAAAAATGTGAGGTGGACCCAGGACGACCTCTCTGCAAACTTTACTGCAGTAGGCGTTGCCAACAGTACCCGGTACAGACCTTCACAATTTCCACTTGGCAATAATGTTCTTTGGATAACAGTGACATACACACAGGATACTGGTGTCAGCTATGCGTCCGTCTTCGTTTGCTCTTTATCTGTAAAAGACTTTAACTGACGAACAGTGTTATTGGTTAACAATCCTCTCATGTCACCTGCTAATGAGTCATCGACCTCCGGCTCTGCAGGCATGACAGCTTTCCACTCTGGCACATGATATGCCATTCCACATACTACTTCGAAGTGGGTGCAGCACTTTACATTTGGAACTGTTGTCATGCTCAGCAATGCTAGAGGTAGACAGCACATGTAACTCGTCTGGATGTCACCCACCAACCTCCTCTACTTATTTCTCAGGATCCCATTTTACCGCGCCAGCAGTCATGCTGACTGTGGGTTGTACATGCAATTTACATTCATGGAAATACAAACTAATCCCCCAGGTTGCGTGATTGTCTGGTTCACTACATGTGTTCTATTGTCACTGTAGCTTCTTTACAGCATGCCAGATCTAGGGATACTTTATTTTACTGGCACCTTTGCCACTGCTGCTGCATCCGGATTCATGGTTGGGAATGCTTCTACCCATTTTGATTATATATATGTGTAATCACTAAACAGTATTTGTTCCCTTCACATTTATTCAGATGTATGAACTCCATACAAATAGTAATGAACGGTTATGGTGGTGTGGGTAAACTCACTCCTTCGGTTTAAATGCTCCCTGTGCATGATATCTACTGCAAATGTGACACGCTGCTCATGATGTTTGTATGTGGTTCGTAATTCGTATGTTAGGGTATTCTGTTAACCAAATGTACCATCCCCTCTGTTGAGACATGTCTCTACCCATGGCTCCACAAAGCCGCATATCTGAATACATTAGACATTAATATTGGCTTTATCACTGTGGATATGTGCAGTCCGTATTCAAGGATTGCTCTTCGTCATACCCACGTCGGCTTTTCTGCTTTCGTAGTTGATGTTTGCATTGTTTGTAAAATGTCTACTTCTAAACTGTCTGAGGTTTGTCATTCCTCATTCACACAAACACTTTCCAACTGTGAGGCTGCTTGTTTTGCAGATGCATGAGCACATGCCTTACCTTTCCTACTGTTATCCTGTTGCTTTCTATGACCTGCACATTTACAATTACCTACTTTAGTGGGTAACTGAATGGAGTCTAATGCATTCAGGATCAATTGCATGATTAATCGGTTTACCGGTGGATGTTATCATTCCCCTATTCTTCCACCGCTGCTCATAAACATGCACTGTACAGACAACATACTGACTATCGGGACATATGTCCACACATCGGGTTTCCGCTACAGTACAAGCACGTCTTAAAGCTATCTATTCTGCTGCTTGAGCAGACACGTTATGCTGCAGGGTTTGGCCGTCTACAATCTCATTATCAATAACTACTGCATAACCTACTTGATTCGTTCCTGTAGGACTCTGTCTACATGATCCGTACACATTAACTGTCACCTCTGCATCATCTAAGGGTATATCAGTGATATCATGTCTGTGTGTAGTTATTTAATCCATTTCATATAGGCAACTGTGTGGTGTGCCATACACAGGTGTCGGACGTGACGCTGATAGGTTTCATGTTGTACAACGTTCAATCACCATATGAGGTTGACTCACTGGTAGGGTCAAACAAGACAGATGTCTAGCACGGGTCAGGAATGCTATCTTCTCTTGCAGCAGACTGATCGCAACTGCATGAGACATTCTCACAGTGAGAGGGTGGTCTAGTAACATTAAGGCCGGGGCCTGTACTGCCATGGGTGCTACAACAACTGCCTGTACACAATGTGGCACTGACCATGCCACAGTGTCCAACTGCAATGAGTAGTAAGCTATGTAGCGTTGCTGACTTCCATGCTGTTGCATCGAGACTGACATCATATATCTCCGCTTACAATCTACAGTCTGACAACATGTGTTATGATTATTCAGGAGACCTACTACAGATGTTGAAGCTATCAATTGTTCTAGTCTGCAGAAAGCTGTTTCTGCTACTGTAATCCAGTGTAGTATGTGTTGTGCTGCCATAGGTGTATTAAAGATTAAGGCAGACAATACAGCGGATTCCAAAGCATTGTTTGGTAACCAGCTTTGACAAATGTTAGTCGGCCCAGACAGGACTTCATTCCCTTCTTGTTAGTTGGCTTGGGTGCTTATGAAATTGCTACCTTCCTATCGTCATGTGATGTTCTACCCTACTTGGATACCACATATCCCAGGTACTTGACCTGTATTCTCTGTAGTTGCAATTTATGCTTGCTTACTTTATGTCCCTGTTCTGCTGAATATCCCCATAATGCTATTGTATCTTCCATACATTGCTGCTGGGTAGGGGCCGCAAGCAGAATATCATCCACATAAAGTAGAACTTGACTGGCCCCGGGTGGAGTTAACACCAGAATGTAGCTAGCCATCCCCTGTGGGAATATCGTTGTACTTTCACAGTATCCCCGCGATAGCCGGGTATGGCTGTATCTGTTACCCTGAATGTACATGCAAAGCAATACGGACTATCTGGATGTATAGGTATTGCAAAGGAAGCATAGCTTATATGTACCACGGTAAGATACTTCTGTGGCGTGTTCATAGCATTGAATATAGTGTGTGGGTCTGGCACCATCGCTACCCTAAGTATTATTACATGATTTACAGCTTGTACATACTGTACCATCCGCCATTCCCCCTTTGTTTTCCGATCAGAAGATATGGTATTGCATGGTGAATAGCGATTACTTTGTAGATGGGGAATTCCTCTGTGACTTTACAGATATCTTCTGGTGCCCACGGTCTATACACTACGGGGGTTGGGTCCTGGCCTTCCTGTCCTGCATGAGGGTTCGGTACTTCAATTAATTGACAGATATCCTCACTCTGTTCTAGTGACTGTCTTCTTACTCGGGTGTCCCTAGGTATGTTACGAGTTCGGGATGTGGTTTCAATAGCTTCTGTTACATTTGGTCGTTGTGCTACCTCTGTTGCCACAGGATAACGTGTGGGGACTAGCCTGCCCTCCCGCTTCATATTCTGGATGTGGTATCGGAGGTGGTAGGGGTTGTGGGGGCTATCGGTACTACTGTATTATGATCTTCTCTGTGTACGTATGATGCTTTGCCATTTGTAGTGTTATGTTCCCTTCGGTTCACTACCTCAATCCACCTATGTGCATGACGGATACCCAATTGTCGTTGTTTTGTCGCCTGCACATCTTAGGGCTGCCACCTTTTCAGATGCACAATGTGGGACATTAGTGTTCGAAACGTGTAATTTTCCAGGAAAAGCATACCCACGGCCAGTACATAGGACAGGATTTCACTTTTTGCCAGGAGAGCGACCAATTGTTGGAGCATTTCAGTTGCTTATTCTGTTTATTATGATATTTTGTTGTTCCAGATACAAAATTACTGTTTTATGCTACCATTTTGAAAGATATCTGGGAAATGTTTTCCTGAGATATCAGGACATTTGCCATTTGTTCGGTTTGTTTGCAGGACACAACTGGCCAAAGAGGGACTGTCCCTCTCAGGGTGGGACAGGTGTTTACCCTAGGACATGTGCATCACATTTTCAGGGATTACAATGTTTCAGTAACGATATTTTGTGTGATATACCATCAATGTCATATTTATTACCCCATTTTGCTGCATAACTCACATTATGTGCTCTCTGCGATTGCATATACCTCACGTCACCCGTCAAACGCGGATCACATGATCTGTTTCTTCAATAATCTCCCATATCCTCTACACGACTGCTACGTACCCTTCTCTCATACCACGTGGTGTCTCCTTCCCTGTATCCACTGTAGTGTCTACAATCACTATTTACTCTGCTGTGTGTTCCCCTGACCTATGTTCAGATTTAACAGTATTTGGATAGGTCTTCGACCCGCTATCACAACTGTTAACAGAAACACAATGTAGTCTGGTCCCTGATCTACAATAGAGACAAAGAGGCAAACACTCCTTACCTGGGCCTCCTGTTTAAGGCTGCACGATTTCTTCTTGGGATCCAGTTTTCCGCTTTTCAGCCACAGATCAGACAGTAAACAGCCTCTTTACACACAACAATTCAGTCGGAGGTCTTTTCATTCAAGAAGAACCATTTATGCAAATTCTCCCGTAGATGTCTAACCAGCCATGCACTCTGACCTGTAGCTTACCAAGGGAATTCCGGATTACAAGGATCACAATGTCAAATAAGTTGTTAAAACCAGACTGTAGTTATCAGTAGGCTTTTCTAAGTGACAGACAATAACACAGGAGGCTCGGGTTCGGAAAGTTTTAGTAGTGTACACAGGCAGGCTAAATAATATACAGTCCAAGTATGAGAGTTTTGTCTGACTCTATACAGTAAGCAGTTTCTTTATATAGTGTTTACAATCAGCTTTTGCCCACCTTACTGACGTGGTCGGTCACAGGGCATTTCCATCACTATGGTCCACAATAGTCTATACATATGTGGGTGCTGGGGTCGTGCTTTTAAAATGTTTTCCCATGAGAATAACACAGCCTTGCAAGGCACCTTGTAAATTACAGTGTCCTTCTGTGATTGTAGCTGTTTCAAGGACCCTAGACTGTTCCGATACAGTGGACAGTTAATTTCTTAATACGTTGCTTTGTCTCTCTGGTAAGGAGTTGTACTGTTATCTTCGAGAAGGCCACAAGGCCATCCTCCTCAGGGGAAGGAGTGATGTTATGCATGTACATACATTTATTGTTCTGTAACCCAGCAAATAAGTGATGCTGACAGACATAAGCCTGCTGTACTGCTTACTGCCAGGTTCAGAATTCCATCACACTACAGCTTAGCTTCACCAATTACATGCAGGCTTAGTTCTACTGCCATATTGTACGGTACAATTCAATGCATTATATAGTATTTCGAGTCTAAACTGGCACTTCATATGTGTTTCTATATATATTTTTCCAACAACAGCCATCCGCCATATGCATGTTGTTCCGCCTTTACCTTGACCGTGTGTATTTGTCCGTCCGCAACGCTACTCTCCACATGTGATGTCCCACCTTCCCCTTCTTTGCCTGTAGCACCCTGTTAGGATGTCCTGTTTGGTAGGCACGTGTTCCGCTATATGTGATCGACTTCACTGCATAGCTAATCATCGATGCGGTGGTCCAACAACCCGACTTGTCCACATGTGTACAGTTATGTGCACCGTGTCGTATGCAAACCTATATGGTTTGGACGGGTACATACCACATGCGGGATGTACACATTCTGCAGACACATTCACATGCAGCCATTTACATATCTGTACCTGAGGTGGGTTGGTGACATGTGGGGTACGTATTTGCCCGCGTGGCATTGCCTAACACAAACATCTTACCACATTTCAGGTATGCACATTGTGTGTGGGTGTATAGCTGCACACGGATGCTAGCAGGTTAGGGTGCAAAGGTGTACATGGGTGGGACTGACATGTACAATGAGGCTATTGTGTATTACATCTGAATGCATGGGTTCTGCTTCTGGATATTACACTTCAACATACGCCATCCAGTGTATGCAACAGAGACGTTGCTGGGTGTGGGATATGTTGCTATGCACATGTTTGCCTGTGTTTGAGGTATCTTGCTTCCTTACTGTTGTGATGTCAACACAGCTACCCGGCTATGTACTCTCACTACTGCTTGTGACCATTATGGTTGGCACCTTTTCCAATGCCCATAGTGGGGCATGTTATGTGGAAACTTCTGAATTTGCAGGACTACACATACCCACGGCTAGTGCAGTTGACAGAACTTCACTTGTTTGCCATACTTTAAGCTTATTCTGTAAGCATTTGGGTTCCTTATTCATTTTCTTATGCCATGTCTATGTTTCATATCGTAATGTATATATGTTTTATGCTACTATTAAATGTATATTGCGGGAATTTTCTTGGCAGGGGATCGGAGGTCATTTTCCATTTTTCCGATTGTTGCGGGGACACAACTGTCCAATCAGGGACTGTCCATGGCACATTGGGACAGCAGGTAACCCTGGTGACCATGCCCATGTCGCTACTGGGGTTGCCACCTTTTCCAGTTTCCAATCTGGGATATTTCCGGGACTCACATCTGACTTTACAGGCCGACACATACACACGGTCACTATATAGCATAGAACTTCACTTGTTTGCCTAAATGAAAGCTTATTGTTGTGGCAATTTGCTTGCTTATTCTGTTTCTTGTGTCATTTAGGTATTTCTGTTACAGAAATAACCAATTCATGCTACCATTACATTAAATACGGGATATCATTGTGTCCTACAATCTTAGCACATCTGCCATTTTTAATACGTTTTTTCGGGACACAACTGGCCATAGAGAGACTGCCCCAACCAAAGTGGGACAGGTGGTGACCTTAGTCGCTGCTCCTATGTCGGTGCAGTGCGCTGACATGCTGCTGTACACCTTCTCTGAGTGTAAGCACTGACGGTGCATTACGGGACAAACGCGGTCTTATGCGTATCCTTTGCTCCTTGGACGGGTACACTTATGCCTTCGTGGCTTGTATTTGCTTCTCCGTTAACTTGGGATGGGTACTATGTTGCATACTCTACGTGCGTTTCATTCTGCACGGGACCTGGCTGCTGCCATTACTATTATGGGCGGACCGTGGCTGTCAGCACATTAGGTTGCTCACCTCATGCCGGCTTAGACACGCCTCCAGACGCATCCTACCTGGGCTCGCTCACGTACACTACGCACGTGCCTGTGGTTCCGGTGCACTCTCATTAATATGTATATGGCGCTACTGCGCCGGCTATTCACTGCACCGCCGGCGCAAGCCTTACGCCGGCCTTGCGCCGAGCTTCATGAATCCCGGGGTTTGTCTCTCTGTCTAACATCAATAACTGTAATCCTACCCATTAAAATTAAACTAATATCAAGCACCTCAGCTGTCTTTTTCATAAGTATTGCTACTCGTAGACATACATGTCCTAAATTCCAGTATATCTCATTACCCCACAGACATGGTTTTGGAAAGCTTTCCTTCTTTTGTTAAAAATCTTGTATCTTCTAGTATAATAATATCACTATCATATTTTTATACCAGTCTATAGTAGCTATTCTTCTAATTATGCACTTATACTGTTTTATACCAGTCTATAGTAGTGATTCTTCTAACTATGCTCTTAAACTGTTTTATACAAGTCTATAGTAGCTAGTCTTCTAACTATGCTCTTAAACTGTTAACATTCAATGCTAATATCCTGCAATTACCATTATTTCTATTTAGGAAAATGCTCTAAGGAAAAAGAATAAAGCTTTCACTCTTTTTCTTTCTTCTTTTCCTTTGTGTTTAATCCACTATTTGTCTCTTTCTCTCTCTCAATCTTTTACCTATAGAATTTTTGTTTTTTTTCACTATATTCCAGGCAATATCTTCTTTTTCACTAATTTCAGTACCTTCCTCTATATTTAATTTTGTTTTTTATGTGTCATACTTTTATCATCATTTTTTGCCGTTTCTTCTGTATTTTTTTCTAGATGATTTTGTCCCCATTCTTCTTCACTTACTACTTCTATAACCTCTTGAATGTGTATAGGCACTATAACTTCATGTATTTCTACTGTCTCTTCTTTACAATCTACCACATGTGACCTATCTTATTGCATTTATAACATTTTAGCTCACATTTTTGCATCAAGACCTTTAGCACTATATATAAAACATTTCCTTTCTGTTCAATCAACAATCAAATTATCTGATTTTCTACAGTAGAAAAAAGTTTTGGGTTTACCCAAATATTTAACAACACCTTTTTGACCATCTGTATTTATAATACTAGAGATATTTTTCCATGTTTAGTACAACATTACAATCCCATCTCCCATTCCATAATCCTCTATTGTCAAAAACTTTAGAAATGCCCAATACATCTTTACATATGCTATTTAAATGTCTTTTCAAAGTCTGTTTTTCAATTTCTGCTCTAAATTAAACATGCATTTTCCTCTTAGTTTCTCTGAAAAAAAATCTTTATTTCCATATTGGCTCAAAAATGTTTTCATTGCCTGACCATTTTCAAAAATTATATCACAAAAAGGTTCTTTTCTGATATGAATGTAAACTCTTACCTCTGCTAGAGAAGTTCTTAAAGGTGAAATAATATTGTCCCATATTTCATATCTTTCTATTTTTCTTTCTTCCTTGAAAAAAATCCTAACAGCATAATTTCTTCTTTGTTTCATAACAGTTTCTTTTCCTGATGTTCCTTTTTTTTCTTGCTTTGTCCTTAGCCATATCAGCATAAGATTTTGTCTTACCATCCTGCTTTTTGTGTCAAAAGTATCTCTTCATTTTGAATTTTGTCCATTAAATTTCCCCATGCCACATCCTTTCCACTCTCAGGTTCGCTTTCATCACATAATTTCTCTAGTAAAACATACTGCAACCCTGCTGACTGGAAAGTTGTAATAATATATCCCTCATCAAGATAGTTCCATTCCTGGAATAGCTGCTGCAAAATCGCTTCTGAATCTAGAAAAGGTGTGCCTGCCTTTTCACTAACTATGCACCCTTCCACTTTTTCAAAAATATCCATTGAAGACTCAGTTGTCTTCTTACCATCATCTCCAACCACTGAAACTCCACTACAAGGCATATATGCCTTCTGTTTCAATTCTCCAACCCCAGACACAGATCTCTCAATACATTTTAAGGTGGTTTTATGGTTTGACCACCTTCTTCTACTACAAATTACCACCAAACAAGTCTCTTGATTACATTGCTATAAATCCTTGATTCTCTGAGTAGCCTCCATGCCAGAAACAGAAGCAGGTAGTGCAATCACAAAACTGTTCCCCCCACAACAAAAAAGATAGGTGAAGTTCCCAATGTTCTGGCCAAATTTCCTCTAATAATATAAATACCACATTGGATCTCCCCTGAAAAGAGGCAAATAACCCAGTTGGACTAACCCGGTCAACAAAAGGATAAACAAATAAAAATAAAACCTTCAAACATAAAGGTGGAATTAATTTGTTAGCTATGTCAGATAGTCTAAAATTATCATTAAAATGTTTGAAACCTTTCCGACTGACCTAACTCAAGAATGGAGTGACAATGTTATATAAATAGTAGATTTAAAATTACTCCATTTCTTTAATTTATCCAACACAAGGATGGCAAGTCATGTTATAACCTATTAAGTAACCTTTATTTTGTCACAAATTATAAGTCGGTCAACTAAGGGAAACATGCTAGATTTAATATATTTAGCTTGAATTACCATAATTATTCTTAAAAACTTCTGCCTTTACTTGATACTGATTATAATGTTTAAGGTGAACCTATGCCCTTTAAATGCCATTTTCCGTACATTAAATGAGAACATAAATATTGGACAATATAAACATATTATATCAATATGAAATTGATGTCTTGTAACTGACTACTGACATTTTTGAAGCAAAATATAATAGAACAATGTGACTTGTTGCAGAAAGTCTTCATGGATGGACTGGGGCATTGAGTGCTGACTTGTGAGAACATGGGCTAAATTCTTGGCTAGACTTGTAAGGACCTCAGGGTCAATAGCGTAGTAACTTCCTATGATCCCATGATCCTATGATCCTATGATCCTATGATCTTATGGCACAAAGCAGAGATATATTACATCAAGCCCTATAAGGATTTGAGACAGGACTAAAATAAGATCACAGGAGGAGCAAGTAAATTAATAAACAAAAAGAACAGCGAGTACTAAAATGGAGCAATACAAACCCATGTTTTGATAAGTTTAGTTGTCAGATTATCTGTAAGTAAATCATATTGCTATAAAAGGGGATAGCATAAGTTTGGAGAAAAAAAATTAGCAAATAATTGCAAAGGCAACAAAACCTTCTGTTACAGGTATATAGCTGAGAGTAATGGAAGTAGATCATATACATCTGCAGGGGGATAAGAAAAATTGTTGTACCCAGGATGAGAAAACAAGGTTATATGAATCCTACTTTCTGTATGTCATAGTACAGAACAAAACAATATTAACTCATTAAAGCCTAGTTATTCCTATGGACATGTCTCTAGTTACATCCTACTGATGTTTGAAAGTGTCTAATATTGCCTATGCATACTTTCATTAAGAATTCCAAAACCATGCTGCATATACATTATTGAAAGATTTCGCCTTAAAGGTTACATAATCAACAATACAATTGCACTAATACTCGACCATTGTCTATTGCAGGTAAAAAGATATTAATTGTTTTTCATATAACACTTATTTATATTATTATATATTGTCAGAAATGTCATGTTTCTCTAAATATCTCAACAACCAAGTGACACAGACTGAACTGTTTAGCAATATTTGAAAGCTCCCAGCAGGAGGAATGAAATGTTGCTGGCAGTACATGTGTAACTTAAGTGATTGCTGGAGTATTGTAAATTTTAAGTTGTTTATAAAATATTGCAACCATAATAGGTACTGTGTTTACTGTGACTTATAAAATAAAGCTTAAGATATAGATCCTAAAGAATATTACCATGAAAAAAATTCTGTTGATGAGTTTGACATTTACACTTCTTTAATAACCCTTATGATTCCAGATATAAGAACATTTGTTTGAAATTTGAGACCATACTTTAATTTTATCAAAAAGCTTAGTTTCTGCCCTTTGAATGTTACATTGCAAACCTCCCGAGTTCTATTGGCAGGAATAAGTTAAATAACTAGAAGCCTTTGGCATGCAATAATAGTAATAAACTTGAATTAGACTGTGATAGTTTAGACAACTAGATACATATTTGTTCATCATTTTTAAATACTATTAGTCATAGAAAAATCAAGGGTCTTTCCCTTTTCAAGATTCCTGATGTTACATTAGTACAGTACACTGATGACTCCACCGTTATCTGTACTAGTAACTTGTTAGATCAAATTTGGAATGTAAGGTATTAATTCCATGGCATAAATCTCACATATAAAGAATTAAATATAACCAGAAATATTACAGTAAAAGTATCTAGGGATTATGAGTTATTATGTGAGACTAAACTGGCTTATTGTTTTCTCACTGTCCTATAGAATATTGAGAAGAGACATTCTAATGGAGCTTAACTGATTTGAAGAACTATTTCTGTTAGAATTTATCAGGTTGTAAAAAATCTGTAGTCCATTGTTTTAGAATAAGCAAGATTTTCTGAAGGAATAAAACAGCTGGTAATTGTTTCTCACTGAGAGTGACTGGTGAAAGGAACAAACTTTCTGATGATTTAAAAAGCATGTTGCAACCAATTTTAAAATTAGACAGGATGCACATATCAGAGATTGCTGTTTCATGTCATTCGGGTAGGCAAAATTGATCAATTGTATTGATCCATGGCCATCCATTGCCTTTTCCTTTCTTGTCTGAAACCTTTAATATTGATCATACTAGCAATGTGCTAAATTTTATTGTCAAATACTTTCAGGGTAACCTACACCTCCTACAGCCAAATCCATAGATTTTGTTCATCAATTTGATTTTTAATAGAGTGCACATGGTCACAGGCTAGATGAAAAACAATCACACAAGTGCTTTTCCCCTGTAATGTCTGCTTGAAATTGAATAGTCAACTTTTCTTCTGCATTAGCATCTGCATTCATGCACACATATTTTGCCTATGGCTTCATATCTATTTCACATTCAGACAGTTCTCAAAAGTGATAAAGTCACCTCAAGAAATATTTGTTGACCAAAATAAGTAGAAAATGCAGTTCTTGTGCTTTAAATTCAAAATTAATATGGATTGTATCTCAAATGTCATAACATGTCATACATTCATCAGTCTTAATTTTAATTCACACTACTGGTCATGATTTATTTTTATACTGTACAGCACCTCTAGTCTGTTTCATTGTAGCCATGGGTTTAAATATTTTAGGCACAGGAACTTCGATAACTGCCTCTTGCTGTTCCCATTGTAGCTGTCCTGCTTCTTGTACAGGAACTAGCTATACCGGCTCCAAAGCTGTTTTGTTTACTTCATTTTGCAAAACAATATCACCTTCATAAACCAAAACATATGGCATTTCTAAATCTGTCTCATTTTCATCCTGAATTTTAAGCCAGCGTGTCACTTCCTAGACCTCTGGAAGACATAATTAGTCACCTGCACATCCTCCATGTGACTGTTAGCATAAGCAGGTGTACTGCCTTTGATAGTTTCCTTCATCAACATACTATCTTTCAAGTAAACATCAAATACAGTTCCTTGCATCTTTGTAGCCTATGCATGTTGGTCCCATTTCCCACTATTGGCAGTCCTTCTGCACCCTCTAATGAAAAGAGTAGGGGAATTTTGCAGATGGCTTTGCCAAATTCCTCCTAGTCCATATGCCATGACTAAATGTCTCCTATTTTATAGGAAAACAACGTCAACTTTCCCTAGAAAAGAGGAAATAGGTCTAGTGAGGGCTTAGTTCAGAAAGCATAAATAAGAAAAAAATAACTAAATAAACTAAAACTGGTTATTTTACTTACCCTTTAAATCTACAGGCTTGGCTATTGACATGTTTTTCAAAGTGCTTGTGCCCACTGACTGAACTCTGACTTTGCCCACTGGGTTATCCACTTTGATCTTGATGTTCCATTCCTTAGCAGTTTACATACCTCTCCTACTCTTAAATAATTGTCACAACATTGTTCTGAACTCCACCATTCAACCCTTCTTGTGCGCATCAACATACAGGAAGTAATAATACTCTATAACCACTTTCAGCCTAAATAACTTGCCAGTTTATCTGAACATCCCACAACACCAAAACAAAAATCAATATCCACATGTTCAGCCTAATGTTATATTACCTCCAGACAATAGCTATTGAGAAGGATTCTGCTACAGAACTGGTAAGTGTGATTCCTAGAGTAACCACAAAATAACACATTCCAGCAAATCCAATCCAGTACTAACCTCCTTATTACTTTCCTCTACCAATATCTATCTATCTATCTATCTATCTATCTATCTATCTATCTATCTATCTATCTATCTATCTATCTATCTATCTACCTATCTATCTATCTATCTATCTATCTATCTATCTATCTATCTATCTATCTATCTACCTATCTATCTATCTATCTATCTATCTATCTATCTATCTATCTATCTATATGGATTCACTTTGGAATATCAAAGGTTTGAGACTTTGAATTTCATATAGTTGTGACCATATGATTGAAGTTTCAAAACTTAAAAATTCTTAAATAAATACAAAAACGAAACAAAATCATGTTCCTCAAAATTTTGCAGGAGGGCAAGACCCTCTGCACCCCCCCACCCCCCTGCTGTTTAAATATACCAACTTCGATATTGCATTACAGCGAGTTAAAGACAAAATCTCCTGTATGGAGATCTCCATTCAGAACGTTCGAAATTTTAAGACTTTGATCATATGGTCTCGGACATATAAACCTCTATGTCACTAGATGGGCTGCAAACTGGCTCAAGGACAGAACCCACATGGTTAGAATTGCTGGAGCCATGTCAGACTCCAAACCAGTTACAAGTGGCATCCCACAAGGCTCAGTCCTGGGACCTCTCTTGTTCGGTATATATTTCTCGGAGGTACAGGCCAACACGGAAGGACTGTGGCTGACCAAGTTTGCAGATGACTGCAAACTGGGCGCCATAATCAATACTCCAGCCGACACAAGCATCCTCCAAAAGGGCCTCATAGAAACATTCAACTGGTGCCAGAGCCATGGCCTCAAGCTAAACACCAAAAAGTGTATAGTCATCCCCTTTGGCAAAAACAAAGTGCCCACAAATTACCACATAGGTGGTAATCCATTAAGTACAGAAGAAGTCATTAGGGACCTGGGGACCCAAGTTGATAGCAATCTCTCATTTGACAACCACGTGGCCAAAGTGGTTAGAAAAACATTTTATATAGCCCACCTAATCATGAAGGGATTCACATCTAGATCAGGGGAGGTCATCGTGCCTCTTTACTCATCCCTCATCAGGCCCATAATTGAGTACAATGTCCCTTTTGGGATGTACCTTACCAAACACCTGCAGCAACTGGATAGACCCCAAAAGTACCTCACCAAGAGGATCAAAGGGCTCAAACAGATGCCATATGCTGCCCGGTTAAAGAAACTCCAGCTCTACTCAGTGGCATACCACCTGCTCAAAGGCGATCTGTGCCTGACGTATAAAGCCATGTCCTACCCAGAATTAATGGACATTCTGCACCTCAGAAAATCCAAATCCCATCGAGCTACTCGCTCGAGAGACTTGAACATCAGCACTGAAATAAATAGGACATGCTGGAGGGACAGATTCATAACCCAGAGGCTCCCTTCACTCTGGAATAAAATCCCAGTCCAGGTTAGGCAGAGTCCCTCATTGACTCTCTTCAAGAGGAATCTTGATGAGTGGATGGGGGATCGTAGGTTTACCCCGGGTATCACTTCTGTGTCACTGTTAGACAGAGGCACAGTATACTAACCTCGAAAAAGGGCATAGCAAAATTATTTTAAAATGGGTGGTGAAAGCCAAACACCCTCTGGCTAGGCTTATAAATGCCCTAGGACAGATAGCCTAGTATGAACCTATGAACCTATAATGTTCGAAGTTTTAAACCTTTGATATTCTGAAGGGAACCCATATATGTGTGTATATATATATATATATATATATATATATATATATATATATAGATATATATATAGATATATATACATACACACACACACACACACACACACACACACACACACACACACACACACACACATACAAATACAGATTTGTTTATCTATCTATAAACCAAAACCATCCCCAATTAAAGAGATTCCTCAGAACCTGCAATACACACAGTTCTTAGTTCATATTGCTCATCATTATGTCACTTACCCACAAAAGCAGCTTTTTGGACAAAATGGCTACAAAAGTTTACAAAACATTGACTAGTTTCCTTCCTCCAACCAAATCACTCAATCCATAATCAGTTGGAGTCCTTTGTTTCTCACACTGAATGTATTATTTCCACATCTCCTTTTAACAGTAACTACCTTCTGTATCCTATTCCCTTAAGACAAACACCATCTTACAGCAAAACTACATATAATTGTCTGAAAAACTACTACAAGTTGCAAGAACACAACTCATTCATTGCTACTCACATTCTCATTTGGCTGGCTAAAATGTATGCACCACATACTTGTTCTTCTAGTTCCAAAGTTATATATTCTGGATCCACCCAAAAATACACAAAATCCCACTCCTATGAACACAAATGTCCAAGAATATCTTTTAACTCACTGCAGTTATAATCACTTTGCTCTTTTTAGGTAGGACTGAAGGAAACTCAGTCAACAGTTCACTACTAGAATTCATGGTAGCATAAACTCTGAAGCTATAAAATGCTACCTTTTTAATGATAGTAGTTTGGTAGATAAATTAGAACAAATGGGCTAAATTCTTCAGATCCACTCCCCAGATATGATAGCCATATCAGCATCCTAGATAAAAACTCATACTGTATACCTACACACCTACTTTGCTGGCTACTTCAATTCAAAAATCTATCACTGCAAGTATCAGAATTACAAGAAAGCACAACAAAACTACAAGAGAACAGTGAATACTGAAACAAGCTCACTATATTTCTTCTATATTTCTATTAAGTTATTTCTCGTGGGAGGAACCTCCATACACCTTACAATGTGGAATGATGTACCCCCACATCCCTGGTGCTCATATCTATCTATCTGTCTATCTATCTATCTATTGGAGTGCCTAAGATGATGTAAACTAGCATATGATTAACAGTCAAAATAACAACCGCAAATAGCTAAACTGCAAAATGTCTGAACTGAAGAACATCTAAATACAAAATAGTGACAAAATTGAAGTTATACTAAGGAAGGGTTATGCCCTTCCCCTCCTGTTTGTGACCTTGGAGCCTGTATACTGTATATATAATTAATGGGGTGTGGGTGGTACAACTTGTACTTGTACGTTGCAGACTTTGAAATCGTTACTACTATATTTTCATCTGCAGACCAGGTCAAAAGACAGATAGTGCAAAGTCTTTCTTTACACAACTAACCTTCATCTACCCACAACTTCAAAGGCCACCTTCATCTCACAGTTTGACCCCAACTAGTTTTTGGCAAGCATCACGTTTGAAAAAGCTAAGCATATACACTTGGCATTATTTATTTATTTATTTATTGGCATTTGATTACTGGGAAGGTCCACTGGCCCAGTAAAAGCCCATTTTCAGTGGAGGCCTGGGGAGAAAAGCTCCAGGATTATAAAAATCATACATTGCAAATAAACATTTCAAGAAAATGGGAGTCAAAAGTCATATATTACAAATAAACAGTTCAAGAAAAAGAGGGCTGATAAAATAACAAAAAATAAAAATGAGATTTACTACATGCATATTTGTATTAGCATACTTACAGCTTCCATCTACTTAATCAAATGTGAAAAAAATAACAACCATAAAACTATAAATCTCTCATTACAACTAGCATGCCTGTTGATGTCAGAGCCTAACAGACTAAACCTTAAACAGATTATCATTCTTTACTAGATCTTATGAATGCTAGCATTCCAGTTAGTATTCCATCAGTTTCTGCACATCCTCCATCACTGATTGACCACTTTCTCATAACATTCCACATAATTAATGAGGAAAAGAAGCAAAAACCTACCAATATTTCCTTTAGATGCAAACATCTTAACAGTCTCCAAAATCTCTATGTGAAGCAGCCAACATACATTTGAATTCTACCCTATCTTCCAGGACCCTAACAATAGAGGACATAGGTAAGGGTATCCTGCAATCCAAATTAGAATGCAAACTTGTAATGATTGGATCAGCTTAAATAAGGTCCTGCATTATTTACAAGTAGCATCAAACAGGTTCTTCCAATTTATTATCCTGGCTCCTTGCACAGAGCATCATTTCATCATTTTGAAAAAGGCTAAGTGTCTTCCCGTCAACAAAAGATCTGAAATATTGTTTGGATCCCTATTGTACAAGCTTCTAAAGATGGACTCATTTAATTACTTAGCAAGACTATTTTCATTTAGGGAAAGTCCAGACAACCTCCATACTCACCTAGAAAATGCCACCTGTCTTGATACTATTTTTAGGAAATGACTGTGCACAGGTATACCGTTTTCATTCCAGAGGGACAAAGTCCGGGAATCTATTTTCTCTGACATTAGAAATCAAAACAGCTACATAAAATTTTGAGCAAACTTTATTACAAAAGGCTATCAGATACAAAAGTTTTTAAAATATTGAAGCAGCATATCAAGCTTATAAAAGATACCCATGTACCACTTATTATGAATTAAGCCACAGCAAGATTTTCTGAGAGATGCCATTGTAGTTTAACTCGTAAATAACTGAAAATGCCATCTTAGTAAACTGTTATATGTCATCCGTTTCACTCTTTCTCCTAAAACTCCCTCATAGATGCTGTACCTTTCCGGCTCCTCTCTTTCCTTTACCCTTTTTATCCTGCATTCATTAACTCCTAGTATATTATTAAACACCTTACACGTACCCTTGTACAGCATACCTCCATCTTCTATCTCTTCTTTTTAAATATATGTTTTCAGTGCTAATGCATTCAGTGTGTGACTATACTTAGTATGTATTGACCTTAATTTGACTGCACTGTATACATGACTACAGTTAGCATGTAGTTTTATAAAACATTTACTGTACTGCCACATTTAAGCTTACTGTCAGTGTTTGTCTTTATGTGCCTTAACTTTTTTTCTTCAGAAAGTCTATAATTTTAAATACTGCATGCCTTTACAACAAATTTACTTCCTGTTCCCCTGGTCTAAACCTAAAATAGTTCTATTTATATTAATATTTTCTCTACTTAACAAATTTAAATAAATAAATTCAATGACAGCTTTGGTGAAATGAGATTATAAAGGGATTTATAAACCAGTATATGGAAAAGATGTTATGTTTCAAACACAGTGAGCCAGCAAACCCTGTATTAGGAGCTGCAGTGGTATTCAAAGGGTACTGATAGAAGAATAATCATAGATATATGGGTAAAATGGATATGAATATCATCTCATGGTGTCTTTCTTAGAAATATAAAGTAGTAGAGCTGGACGGCATTATAGGTCAGTGTGGGGTGTACTGTTGAATGCTGTGGCCTAGGTGTCAGGTTGAGGAACCTGGAGATTCTTCAACATGCATTAATAGTTTTTATACATTTTAAATTTTAGCAGGTCAATATCTGCAGTCACTGGCAATGTAAAATCATGGTATGTAAATGTTATGTTTTAATTATGGAACTTTGATGAATGGGGGCAGTGTTAGGATGAGTTTTGAGATGGGTAGGGGGATATGACTAATAAATATTTGGTTTTATTGTAGTTTATAATTAATTGCTTTAATTTGATAAGATAGTAGATAAGATCAGTCTGAAAATGTATTTATTTATTTGTTTATTTATTCCTTCCCTTAAGCTGACCATCAGCTGTCCCCTTCATTAACCAGATCTTTCAGTTCCACTGTAGCCTCTCCAAGGTCAATCTGACCCAAGTCCAGGGCTGCAAAGGAAATTGAGTTGGTTAGTGTAGCATCATGCTGCATGCTAGGGAGTATGCTCTAATGTATATTCTCTCTTGACAGCCTTACTAGCTCCGCTATCACTGCCGTTTGGAGGTGCATGCACACTTCAGCATATGAACAACCTCCTGACTGACTGGCTTATTGCTGATGCAGTATGGAGCTGGCCAGGATCGAATGCTACATAGTGCAGGAAGCATTTAGGCTGTTTCTTTCCCCTCAGGATGGGCAAGGTCGCATAGGTTACTCACTCCCATTCACCACATGGCCCCTCCAACTCCCATGCTGCTAACTGAACATTGGTTGTTTGGGGGGCAAAAAGGGCTTTATCCCTTTGTATCATGGGGCCACTCAGAGGGAAGATTTTTTTTAATACTGACTTACAAGATGGAGATGATTTGAAAATGAAGAGATCATCGACAGAGTAGGTTTTTAATAAACGGTGAAGAGTACACAGCCAAAGATGGAGTCCTGGGGTATACCTGAAGATATATTATTGGCTGAGGCAAATTAATTGCTTACTTTGACTTTAATGCATCTGTTGGATAAGTATTTATGTCCCGTGCAACAGCATATTTTCTAAATCCACAAAAGTGGAGAGAGCTAAAGAAGATGGAGTAGCTAACTGTTTGAAAAACTTTACGTAGGCTGATAAAGAAGGGCACATGAAGAGGTGTTGATTGTTGGGTATAAGGATCGAGTTTGTAAGTGCAGACAGGGTAGTGATGGTGCTATGACTTTTGGTGAGCCATGCTGGTAGGAGGAGAGTATGTCATATTTGTAGAGAAAATCAATGGCCTGAAGGTAGATACTCCTTTCTAGCAGTTTACCTAGGTTTTGGGGAAGGATTGAATTCTAGAAGATGACTCAAGTTAGGTGTTTTTTTAAACATCTTTATTATATCATCACATTGATATAAATTAATAGAAAAGAAAACTAACTGTAATAGCAATTTTCATTATTATTGTCAAGAGCTATATGTATATATTTTTAACAATTTTTATTCAGTACAACATTACAAAAATCGCTCAGTTCTTGCCTTCCCTTAAATCTCAATCTTTCTCTTAAACATGATTTTGCATGTATTGTTCCAACAAATTCCATTTATTTCTATGAAATGTGCTCCTTCCCTTTTCTAAACATTTCATCTCTGATTAATGTCAGTTCAGAATTTGGTTTCCATTTTCTAGCAATTGCTTTTTTAGTAGCCCATAAAATTACATTTGGTAAGGTCTTACTATGTCTAAACAATTTAAGCCCCTATATCCTAGCTCAAAAGAATAATTTATTTCATCATTGCCATTTTGATCCAACAATTCTATGAAAGTAGTCTGTATGGAATGTTTAACATATGTTAACTACTTATATTCCCAAAACACATGCTCCCAATTATCTCTCTCTCTCTTCCCTATTACATCTCTAATGTTTGCTATCCATCTGAGGAAAATTCCCTCAAAGAGTATTTGGGATATAAAATATCTGGTGCAAGCACTTCCATGCACAAATTCTAAACCTTCTAAACTTCATTGTATAAATGGGAGCCCATACAGATTGCTTGCCAATGTTTCTTTGTAATTTGCTTTGCTTTTGTGTTCTCTTTTCCCAATATTTTCTAAACGTATCTGACTGATGTTTTACAGTTATTATGCAATACTGCATACACTTAACTAATTTTCCCTTTTTAACAGTATTGCCTGGTCTAGATTCAACTAAAAACGCTTCCAGAGCTTGTTAGCAAATTTAGTTTACACCCCCATCTGGAAACTCTTCAGGTAGCTGCATTATTGATATACTTTTAATACCTTTTAGGCATTTTTTTTCTGAAGACATGCAGCAAGTACTGATGGAGGCCAGAAAAATCTGCTGCCATCATATATGGGTAAATGGAAAAGATTCTCCAGTTGGTGCCACTCAACAAATCAGAATCCTATGTATGACTGGATGCCTCTAGTACTTGATTATTTATGTGAGTTATGGTTCAATTGTTTGTTGTACTCTTCTATTAAGGTACATTTGTTAGCGATTTCTGCTTGTCTACCCTTAGATCCCCCCTTTCTAATAATGCCCGAGTAAAATAATTTGTGAAAGGGGTCTTACATATCTGCCCACCTAGAAAACAAGTGACCTTTCCTTAGGATCTAATTTTTGTGCCTGAACAACTTACTCATTCCCATTTGAATCAGCACACAAGGCTGAACTGTGGTTCCTAACATGGAGGATGGTGTTAGTCTGACATCTGCAAGGTGAGTAGCTGAGTTACAAGCACTTTTGGTGAGTCAGTCCTACCACATTCTTTTTACAAAAAACAGGATTTCATTAAGAACAAATATTGCCTTTATGTCTTAATGCATCTCAGAGTTTACTTTAAATCAGACAACCTTCCAGTCTTCTTTCCTGATCCAAACAATGAGGAAAGACGGATTATTTACTCTGGATGAATACAGGAAGTTCAGGTGCAGCCTGTGGAGGGAATGATCATAGCTTTAATGGGATGGATTACCACATTTGTGTGTGGCAGGCTATTGTTGGGAAACTTTGTTTACTGTGTTCACTTCCATGAAGTCTGTGCTTAGAGGAAGTAAGGAAGAGGCTTTGTGGGACCATGGTATTAAATTATAGGTACTGTATCTTTTAGTTAACCTACTAGCAAAAAGGTGATGGTCTGTAGGTTTTGGAGATTGTAGTTGAAGAGGGCTAGAAACAGGGTGCACCTTTGTTTAATCCTACACCTTTTTGTCATTTTAAAGGACATTGTACTAGTGTTTTATTTTGGGGGCCAGGGAGATGAATCTACAGTTACTGTTAACTGTGGTTTGGTCTATTTTTTCAGAAGTGTTGGCTATGACTAAATGACCATCTTGCAACTGTACCATCAGAATTCCTTTGCCTTGGCCATTCTGCTAGCAGGTAGGGAAGAGAAAGTGGGACATTATGTTTATGGCTGAATGCTTTGCTATAATCCTTAACAATTTAAATTCACTTAGAATTGCTAACCCAAGATTATAAAAACACAACAAAATTCATTGCTGAAAGAGATAATACTTATAACAGAATCCACAAAAATGCACCCTTTTTGGATGATAATAGTTATAATGAGACATTAAAGAAATACAGTGTCAGACAGTAAATTGCAACGTAATGGTCAAAATTGGGACTATGCAAGCTATTTCAAGAAAAATATATGTGGAATTTGAATTATATAGAACTTTTATTACTTGAATGCATTGCATTGGGAAAAAAACTTTTCTTTAAACAGCAGAAAAAAAGGTACCTGAGCTCAGTCAAAAGATTTACTGATGTCTAGAGCAAATAAAAAAGGTTTTTTTTTTGTTTACTCTTATTTGCCTTACTATAAATAATTAATTGCAACATAATACTACTGTCTTATGTTTTCCTGGCTTCCATAAATCCTGGTTGAAATCTTGAAATTTTAGTACCTTTTAAACTTTCCAGCTAAACTAGTTGGATATCTATCTATCTATCTATATATATATATATATATATATATATATATATATATATATATGCATATACATATATTTACATTAAGACTGGTAAGGAAGATGGGATGACAAATTTAGTAAGTACACAGTGTGAACTGGGACTCAAGGTAAATATTGTTTTGGATTAATTTAAATATTTGTCTACTATACTAAGAAATGTAATATTGTGAAATAACAAAAGTAATATGGGAACTATTTGGTACTTAATTATTTTTCTTTTATAAAGACAGAAATAGAGATTGCATCAATTTAATAGCCTAGTTTTGTCTTCTGAAAGAATACTTGGAGTAAAATGCACAGATCTGCATATGGGTTGCTAGAGACATATATTTAAGTATCACAAAAGGCTGAAAAGAGCCTTGATATTGAATTCCAGTCAAATCCAAAAATTATATCTTGTTTATCAAACAGAGATCATGTAAGATCTTTGAAGAAGTTAGATCTTTTGGAACAATTATATGAAGAGTGACTAAAATCAAGGGATGGGAGAAAAATGGACTTATATACTCAATAATTATGACATGACCATCAGTGTCTTCCCTTGTCTGGAGCACCTGGAAAGGAAGAGCCTCTGTGATCAATACTGTAAGCCCTGAATTACTTGAAGATCTTCCAAAGATACAGAGGTATGGAATCTATCTCATTCCTAAAGACTTGAAGTTTGAAGGACACACATATCTTTTGTATAAGCCATGCGTTAGCTTACATCTTCAATAAAAAATATCCATAAATATTTCTTTTACTATTTACCTGCAGACCATGCACATTCCAAGATGGAATAGTAAATACGGGCATTGTCTTTTCTGAAACTGGTGCATATGAGGATTATACCATATGGGTTTATCATAAACAAATGTCCTCCTGACTGTTCACCTATGCAGTCTGAAAGTAATTTTATATATATGTGTATATATATATATATATATATATATATATATATATATATATATATATACATATACATATACACACACACACACACTGCACACACACACACACACACACACACACACACACACACACACACACACACACACACACACACACACACACACACACACACACACACACACACACACATAATTTATATAGTGACCCGAAATACTGAATCAGAAATTTCAAATAGAAAACCACAACAAAAATGAATATGTCGACAACCGTGGTTTGATGTATTCGACATAGCAGGAGGTGATGTCACTCACCTCCTGCTATGCACATTAACATCTCGTTGAACTCTACAGTCAACAGTGTGTTATTTGCAGGGGGCCTATGCCCAGCTGCACCTCCTCACCCCCTGAGATCACACTACATTGAGAAATTGGGCTAATTCCGTGTTCCTCATTGAAGCACGACCTCCCTTCACAGTGTCAGTACGTCGCATGTCAAATGGTCGAGTGCACCATGCAACTCAATAATGCGTGCTCAACCTTTGTTAGTTTGATCATGTGCTCCTTGGAAACTGTGATTTCGTCCATCTGAGGTTCAACTGACTGCCGTTCAGGTAAGTCATAGTAAACCTTTATATATATATATATATATATATATATATATATATATATATATATATATATATATATGAAGATGAATGCTGCACAGCAGGTTTTTACAGTTTCACCATTACCCACAAGATATGCGGTCTTGGGAGTGAAGGAGAGATTGTTCAGCTGGGGCAGGAAGAGGTGGAAACAACATATGAAAGCCCCACAAACAGCCACATTGAAGCGGATGTGACCAAAGTTGAAAAGTCCTTAGTCTACAATATCTCTGGTAAAGATTTAACTGACTCACAAATGTTATTACTTCAATGAGGTCTATCCTTCATACCTGCACAACATTCTGTCTTCACTGATTTAACTATAGACTTAAGAATGTTTACTAGAAATGTTATGCTTTGGACAATTTTTCCTGTTGACTCTAATTGTTTTAAGTTTAAAAGACCAAGTGTTTATCAGCCTGTTTTAAATCCTGTTCTGGAAGCATTTTGTAGAAAGTGTAAGCTGGATTTACACAAGTTATGTTTATAGTGAAATCATTGTAAGAATGAGTTTCATAGTCTAACCAGACTTGAGAAGGAGGCTTTGATGGAGCTGCGTGATGACAACAGTCTTGTAGTTAAATCTGCAGATAAGGGAGGGGGCCATTATTGTGATAGATGTTACATATTATAGAGAGACCATTAATGCAATGTTATCAGATTATGTAGTTTATGAAAAAAATACCTCAAAACTGCATTATATCTTTGATAAATTCTGTATATTCAGTTCTACAGGATTGTTTGTATAGTCATTTGATATCTTTGGAACTTTCTTATTATTTAACAGATGAACAACCATTCATTCCAATTTTTCAAGGTTTGCTCAAGATACATAAGAATTTACATAAACCCCCTCTCAGACCTACTGTGTCTGGGAAGGGGTGGCTCACTGAATTATTTTCGATATATGTACAGTAGAAAAGCAACTTAGACCAGTTCTTGATAATATACCAATGGTCCTTAGGGATATGAAACAATTTTTGCAAGATCTTTTGGCCATGTGAGTAAGGAGCCCATTTTAAGAGACTGTTATATGGTCACTCTCGATGTAGAGTCACTATTTACGGTGATTCCTAATTTACAGGGGTTAGAGATGTCAAGATCTTTCCTTAACCAATATAGTAGTTATGATACCAAGCAGACTGATTTAATTTGTTTGTTCTTGGAAGTAGTTTTGGATAACAATGTATTCATGTTTGGAGACTGTTTTTACCTCCAGAAAACTGGCGTGGCTATGGGCACATCTTGTGTCAATAGCTATGCCAATACTGTTTTGGTGTTCTGGAAACATGAATATTTACTGAAAGGGAATGGTTATGGTTACAGAAGGTTTGTTGATGGCATATATCTGCTATGGAATGGTACTGTTGAGCAGTTAGAGCAGTTTGTTACATACTTACATACCACTACTACTTTCTCAAAGTTTACATGCAGCCATTCAACTGAGTTGATTGACTTTCTGGATGTACACCTTTCTAAGGACTTGAATGGGTCTTTTATCACAGAACTATTTAGGAAACCCTGTAAGAAAAATACACTCTCCAATGCTATAGTATGCACCTTCCCCATATTTATAGAAATGTCCTTAAAGGACAGGCTATGTGGCTTTCTAGATTGAACAATTCTGATGTTAGATTTCAATGGGATTTGTCTAGGTTAGGGAATGATTTTAGGGTCAGAGGTAATAGATCGAGTGAGGTGGATAATATGATCAATAATGTTTTAGAGCTTAGGTCAAATATAGCGAAACTGTGTTTTTCCACAGGTATAGAAAGAACAGATTCTTTGCATGTAGAACCTGTGAATGAACTGGGAACAGTGCAAAGTAAAAGTATTTCACTCACACTGTTTTACACTAGCGGCATTAGAGCTGTGCATGAAGTCATTGAAGCTAACTGGCCTATCCTGCAGACAGATGAGAATATTAAGGATTTGGTGGGGATTAGGCCATGTTTTAAGTATAAGAATAAGAGATCCCTGAGAACGGCAGCTATGTTATAGGACTATTTATACAATTCAAAGAAATATAAAAGGGGCCCATGGTACACGACAGTGTGGCAGATGTAATTTTTGTAGATATTCTAATATGTTTGTACATCCTAATACAGTGGCTCACTTTAAGTTTAAAGTTACAGCGAACTGCCATATTTCAGATGTAGTTTATCTTGCTATCTGTAACTTATGCACAAGCTTTTATGTTGGCAAAACTAATCATTCATTCAATGAACAGATTAGGGAACATGTATACACTGTATATATATCTATCTATATATATCTATCTATATATATATATATATATATATATATATATATATATATATATATATATATATATGTATCTATATCTATATCTATCTATCTATATATATATATATATATATATATATATATATATATATATAGATATATATATATATGGTTCCCCCTTCACAAGCTCGAGTTACTGAAAGCTCGAAGTTCATAAGCATGAGCCCAGAATCTCGAGTTTTCAGTAACTCAAAAATGTGAAGAGAAGATTAGGGGATAAAAAAAAAAAAACAAGTTTAGTTACATGTTTGCAGGGGATGAGTCCCCCTGCACTCTCCCTGCTTAAATATATTAGCTCCATGACCGCACTATAGTGATGGAAAAGAAATTATCTTGTTGTGTGCTTCTGCATACAGCATGGAACAGGAGATTTCCCTCATCCCCATTGTAGTGCAAGTTCGGAGTTGGTATATTTAAGAAGGGGAGGTGTGGGGGGCATGTGGGGGTGTAAAAATCTTAGAAAAATTGTTTTGCAGGTGTTTTTGTTCCCCTGCAGAATTTTGAGTTACTGAAAACTCGAGATTCTGGCTTCGGGTTTATGAATTTCAAGTTTTCAGTAATTCAGTCTTCTCAAGGGGAACTATATATATATATATATATATATATATATATATATATATATATATACATTTACTATCATGTTGTTGGATGGGATTCTGTTGAACTGGGATAGTTGAAAGGCATGTTTCCCAATTCATGGAAGGCCGAACCAAAAATGGTCGGCACCACAACAATGAATGCTAGTATGCATTTGCTGTTGTGAGGTCAACATTCTGCGTTGGGATCATGGTACAGTGAGGATCGGGAAATGTACCCATTTCTTCACTGTAGTGCAATCTCAGAGTTTGTATATATAATTACCAGGGGGTGTGGGAGGCTTGCCCCCCTGCAAAATATTAGTTGGAATTGACCTAGAGGGAATGTATGCTGGGAAATATCGACTTTGTCAAATTTGGACGGGTCGACATTACTGGTTTCAGTGTTGTGCCTGTTCAGTGCTGTGATTTTCAATATTTTAGCTCAGCATCATGACCACTACATGGAAGTGGTTTTGTGATTATGAAAGTAAACCTATATATATGTATATATATCTTACCTGAATCTCTGAAGACTTAGATGACTTTGCTGAAACTGCATTTGAATTAAATCTCAGCTCACCAATAAGGAACTCCGGGTAAGTAACAACTTGGCCACCATGGTGAACTTTGCCCCTTTTCGCACTGTAGGAGGTGAAGGCCCCCACATGGGTGGGTTTAATTTGCTTGTTTTTTTTTTTTTTTTGTGGTGTACAAGTGGTTACGTACCTGGAGCTTTCACATGGTGATCTGAGTGTTCATTCAAATGCAGTTTCAAAGTCGTCTCGGTCTTCAGAGGTTCTTGTGAGTGGGCTTTTGTTTATTAGAAGTAGACCAAGAGTATATATATATATATATATATATATATATATATATATATATATATATATATATATATATTTCTTTATATGCACAGTAGCTATAAAAAGTGTACACGCCCCTGTTAAAATGCCAGGTTTTTGGGATATAAAAGAATGAGACAACAATAAATCATTTCAAAACTTTTCCCACCTTTAATGTGACTTATAACCTGTGCAATTCAATTGAAAAACAAACAAATCTGTTTGTTTCCATCAAAATTTACTTCTGCAAAAATTTTCCCAGGGTAAGGAAGTAGTTGGCCAACTCCACAACTTTGCCCTATTCCCCAATGTAGTGGGATCTTGGAGTTGGTATATATATTTGGCGGGTGGTGGGTTGCACAGTTCACCACATTGGGGGTTGTGGTGGGTGAAGACCCCCACTTGGGTGGGTTTGATTTAGTGCAGTGTATGTTCCGTTGTGCTATGGAGCAATTGTTTCATTGCCCTGGGAAAAACTCCACAATTCACAGACATGAATTTCAGTGGTTTTCATGATGGCCAGCATGACTCCATTATTAATTAACTTTTGAAAAAACATAAGTCTGAAATGAGATAGCTCTCTTCAAAAAAGTACACATTACACACGGAACTGGAGACTTATAACAATACTTGCACATTCTTTTATTTCTTCAACCATTCCAGGAGAAGAAATCTGATGTTTTCCTCAACTGCAGATATGGTTAGTCTTACAATCTAAATGTTAAGATAAATAGAACCAAATGGCAGCAATACCCAATAGAGCATGAACATCTAGTTATATGGTACCAAACTCTAGCTAGCTGTGTTTCTAAACACTGAAAAGCCCAGGAGTGTCCCAGGTAGACAAGCACTGATGACTCAAAAAATAAAATAGAAAAAAGATAAAACTGCTTATTGAATTATTAATACTGCATAATGCTTACTCCAAATATTCATTGTTGTGTCCTCTATATCTATGCATTTGAACAATATAAGGCATGAGAACAGAAAAAATATAACATGCAAAATTATAATGAGTCAAAATTTTAGCTGAGGACCAGCTAACAATCATTTAACTCAGAGAGCAGGTGGGGCCATGCCTGTGTTCTATGAAACCATTTCACCTCCATGTAGGACAATGATCTAGAAGTCCTCCACTTTTTTCTTACTATAAACAAAACCCAGTACCACATAGTAGCCAACTACTGCACCCCTGTCTATAGCTCTTACCATAGAGCCCAACAGAGACCAATTGGCATAATGGTTAAGGTCTTCACCTCCCATAGACAAGGTGCAAAGTTTGATCCTGACTACTGGCCAATGACTGTATGGAGTCTACATGTTCTCCCTGTGTCTCTGCCCCCCCCCCCAAAAAAAAACAGCTGTGGGCAGCAGCACAGACTATAGATGGTGTTATACGAGGAAGAGGTGTACAGACCAACCACACTTTGGGCATTTATTGTGGTGTGCACTACACATCACAGACTGGATGCTGTGGCAGGGTTAGCCACTTGACAGTGTAAAATATGGCTCTAGGTGATTTGCTCATGTTGGTGACGGTGATAAGTGGGCTGAGGACCTGGCCTACAATGACCTATGCCAAGAACCCATGCTAACATCGGGTGCAATGCATATAACTCTATTGGCCACAGTGTGAACACCATAAAGCCCAGTAGTAGTCGATCAATAAACTACTGGCTGGCTGGTGTCCAGTTGCCAAAATTAGTTTTCCTGGGATAGCTCTGTTGAGAAAGCAACCTGCCAAACCTGAACTACGAATTGCTACACTCAGTGTAAGTTCACTGACAGTATGCAGCTTGGAAGTAGATGACACTATGATAGCGAGGAGGCTGGACATCCTAAGTTTCCAGGAGATAAGGTCAAAGGATAGGTGCAGCAAAGCCACTTGGCTTGGCAGGAGGAGAACAGACTAGAAATGGTGTGATAGTTGTGGGGAAAGACTTCAAAAGACAGTGAGGGACATCATCAAAATTAGTGACAGACTCATAGCAACCAGATGCTGGTGTAATGACAGGCAGTATTCATAATCTCAGCCTATGTCCCACAGCAGCGTTGTGATAATGATGAAGAGAGTACATTCAGACAGCAGTTGTAGGACCCACACTAGATACAGCAAGACAACATGAATTGGTGTTAATAACAGGTGACCTGAAAGCACATATCGGGACAGATACAACAGGATATAAGGACTGCCTGAGTCCACATGGGTGGTGCAGCAGGAATAAAGAAGGACATGCTATTCTAGACTTCTAACTGGCAAATGGTTTGATGGTGGCCAACACATGGTTCCACAAGAGAAACAGCGATAAGATCACATACAAGAGTGGGCAACTTGCAAGTTGCAGTAGCAGGTAGACCTCCTCCTGGTAAGGAAAGAGCAGGAGGTGTAGAATCAGTGTTTGCAAAGTCATCGCCAGTGAAATAGTCAGCCCAGAGCATAAACCACTTATTGCCACTATCATCTACAAGAAATTGTCAGAGAAGGCTCTAAGGTCAACAGAGACTAGGCTGAAGACCTAGAAGTTGACTGGAGAGAAAGTACAACAGTTCAAGGCATTACTAAGGGCTATAGCACCTCAAGAAGAAGTGGAAATACATGAAGTTGAAGAAGAATGGCAGCACCTCAAAACAACATGTGTGAGGACTACAGAAAGATATCCAGCTGAGCCAGGTATGGCAATACGGTACATAAGGAGAGCTGGTGGTAGAATGCAGAAGTCCAAGAAGCCATCGAAAGAAAGAAGGAGGAAAAGTTGGAGATAGAAAAGATGGACCAGGCTGGGAAGGAATACTGGCTGGCTGAAAAAGAGGCTAAGAGAGGAGTTGAAATAGCAAAGAATAAGGCATCAGAGGCTCTCTTAACAGCTTCTGGAAAGTGACTTGGTAGATAGCACAAAGAAACTGCATCAAGTGGAAGGCAAAGACAGAAAGATAATGAAGACAGGTACCTTTCGTAAGGGATGCCAGCAACAAACAGCTCACCTGTGCTCAGAAGTGCAAAGGCAGATGGAAAGAGTACTTGAGCAGTTTTGAATGAAGTAAACCCCACATAAGCTGTACTACCCAGACACAGCCTACCTAATTGTTTAGGTGTTTGTCTTACAAACACAAGGTGCAACGTTTGAGTCTCACAAGGGAAAATTGGCTTGGCTTACAATGGCTCACAAGGGCAGTTAGCCTAGTGCTAAACTATGAACCTACAATATAAGAAGATGAGGAGCCCTCCATAGCAGAAGTAAGAACACCACTAAGGAAAATGAAGTCAGGGAAATCTGAAAGCTCAGATCAGGCCACAACTGATGTGATAAAGTGTTGGGTGAGACAGAGGATAAATGGATCCTGAGGGTACTCATAGCAGTATGGAGAGAAAGGTGTGTCCCAGATGACTGGAGAATAAGCATACTAATTCCTGTGTTCAACAACAAAGGGAATTATTCACAACTGTGGGCAGTACAGAGGTATCAAAGTCCTGTCACAGGGTATGAAAGTTTAGGAGAGGGTGATTGATAAACAAATATGCAGAGTGCTAGAAAATAATGTGGAAGATGAGCAGTTTGGATTCAGATCAGGATGCTGTGCAACTGACCTGATGTTTGCAGTAAGGCAGATAGTTGAGAGGAAGCTAGAGATGAGAGAAGAGTCCAACTGGGCATTCCTAGCCTTAGAAAAAATATATGATAAGTTGCAAGAAATCTGGGTAGTTCAAAGTCCCAGAAACATTGGTAGAATTAGTGCAGGCTATGTACAAGAACCCAGTGAGTCAAGAGTGAAAAGTATTCAGTATCACAGAGGGGTTCCCAGTGAGAGAGTGTATGCATTGGAATTCAGCTGTAAGCCCACAAATACTCATAATGGTGATGGACTACATCACCATATAGGTTGGAGGGGGCATATCAGCAAAGCTGCTGTATGAAGAGGATGCAATTAACTGTTGGTAGGACACCTGTTCAAGTGATTGCCAGCTACAGGACCCCCTTCATGAATCAAGACATCCACTTTGTCTATTTGGATCTACTTGAGTCTATCAAGATGCATCCAAACACCATGGTTTTGGGCGACTTTAACTACCTGTCCATTGATTGAGGAAATTACTCATGTGGAAACTCACTTGCCCAAGGGTTCCTCAACTTCATTGACTCCAATGCTCTGGACCAGCTAGATGACACCCCCACAAGTGTGCCAACATCCTGGATCTGGTGCTAACCAATATGGGGGACCACTGTAGCACCCCCACTGTGAAGTCTTCCCTTGTGAGATCTGACCACAAATCAGTCTCATTTGAAGTTATTATCACACCTGACCCCCCATAGCACAAATTAAACTAAAAAACTTCTCCGAAACAGATTATAACATCTTACAGAATGGTATAAATAGCTTCACTGCACCTCCTCCCTCAGATGGAACTGACAACTATGCCGAGTTCTACACAAATGCTTTATACAAACACCTGAACAACTGCATTGATGTGGCTGTATCTGATAGGACCAAAACAAGTTCCTCGAGGAAGAGCAAACCTGTGTGGTGGACAACTGCCATTAACAGGCTTTACAATAAGAGGAAGAAATTGCTGTCTAAGAGTAAGAGGGAGTGATCCCCAAACTGGAAACACTCCCTCCTCAGCTTAAACAAACAAATAAGTCTCCTTGTGAAGTCCTCTAAAGCTAGCAATGAATCCAGATTAGCTTCCTCAACTGAGGACAATCATAAGGCGTTCTTTAGTTACATCCGTAACCTAAAAGGAAAGGCTCAGATTAGTGCCAAACTGCTAGCTAATGATACTACATATATCAAGCCTGTGGACATTGCTAACCTGTTAGTCAACAGGTTCTGTGAAAACTTCACTCCTCGTTCTCTGCCACACTTACCCCAAGACATCCCTACCACCTGTCTTCTACTCTGTATCTCTAAGGAGCAGGTCACGAATGCCCTCTCTAAGGTCATGGGATCTGATAACATCCCAGGCTGTGTCCTACATGGGCTCAAACAAGAATTAGCAATAGCACTGGTTACTCTTTTCAATCATAGTCTAAGTACTGGCTTCATCCTAGCTGAGTGGAAAAAGGCCACCATTATCCCCATGTACAAAGGTGGTGGTTCCACTAACCCCGGGATCTATAGATCTATTAGCCTGACTAGCCTTATCTGCAAAGCCATGGAGTGAATCATCATGGACCTTATCAGCAAAGACATTGGTAACCTCCAAACACTTGACCCTACTCAATTTAAATTTGTCAAAGGGAAATCATGCCTGTAAAACCTCGTGGATTTCTTCGAGACAGTCACTAAGGCCCTTAATGAAGGGAAATATGTGCACACAACCTACCTAGACTTAACCAAGGCTTTTGACACTATCCCCCACTCAGGCATAATTGACAAATTCACCCAGCTAGGTATCAACCCGTATATATCATTAGATGGGATGCTAACTGGCTCACTGATAGAACCCATATATTCAAAATTGGGGAATGCACCTCCAACAGCAGACCTATGGTGTTCCACAGGGATCAGTCCTGGAACCTCTGCTGTTTCTATTTCTCTGAAGTGCAAACTAAAACTAAAGGTCTGTGTCTGACAAGGTTTGTTGATGACTGCAAACTGGAAGTGGTCATAGAATCTCCAAAGAATGTCAACATCCTACAATAATGTGTTATACAAACAAATGACTGGTGTCAAAGTCATGGCCTTAAACTCAATGCAAAAAAATTTATTATCATCCCTTTTAGTAAGAGTGATGTTCCTGCTAACTACCACATCAATTACAACACCCTAAGCATGCACTCAGTGGTGAAAGACCTGGGCACACAGGTTGACAGCAACCTTACCTTTGATTACCATGTCTCCACAGTGGTAAGAAGGGCATTTTATATTGCTCATCTCATAAGTAAGGGCATTGTCTCCAGAAAAAAAAAGACGTTATAACCTCCCTGTACTCTTCCCTCATCAGGCCAATAACTGAGTACAATGCCTCTTTTGGTATGTACCTTTCCAAACACCTTCAGCTATTGGAGAGAACACAAAGGTTCCTCACAAGGAAAACTCAAAGTCTTCATCATCTGTCCTATGAGGACTGTCTGAAATCACTGTCACTTTATTCTGTTTCATACAGACTGCTCAGAGGTGATCTCTGGCTTGCATATAAGGCAATCCTTGACCTTGGTTTATTGGAAATTCTGCATATCCATAAGTCAAATGGTACATGGGTTACTTGCTCTAATGGCCATAACCTGGTATGTGACATTAATAGAACCTGCTGGAGGGACAGATTTGTCTCCCAGAGGTTGCCACACCTTTCGAGCAGACTCTTGCTTCATGTCAAGCAGAGCACCTCATTGGCCCTCTTCAAACACAATCTGGATGGTTGGATGGGTAAACCATAAGTTCACCCCAGGGGTTCTATCTATGTCCCACTTGGACAGGGGTGAGAGGTGCTGATCATGGAAATAAGGGTAAAACTTGGCTAGGCTTGTAAGAGCCCTAGAGTCATTAGTCTAGTAATGTCCTATGATCCTATGATCCTATGTGGCACTACAGGCAGACTCTGAGCAAGAACTTCAGCAAAGGTTAGCAGAATAAAATGCAAAACTGTAGGCACATGGGATGAAAATGAGTACACATAAGACAGTTGTAATAGCAGCAAATGGAGGAAATCAGAAGAAACTGAGAATTGAGATAGAAGGGAAAATAGTGAAACAGATTAACAGCTTCAAGTTTCCGGGAGGGGTGATTGAGAAGAGGGGGAAAGTCTGAATGAGACGGTCAAAACAAGAATCAAAGGGCTGCAGCCAACTGGTACAGAATGTCAGAGATAGTGTATGACAGAAGAATGCCAAAGATTCTGAAAAGTCAGGACTACAGTACAGAAATCTGGGCAGTAAAGGCAGAGCAATTAAGGAGGCTAGAGGTGCTGGAGATGTACCTGAGACAGTTTGTAGGATACACACTGTGGGACAGACAAAGAAATGAAGACATTAGAGCAGAAGCCAAAGTAGCTCTAATTGCAGATAAGGTTAAAGAAAACAGATTACAGTTGTTTAGGTTCATAGGTAGGTACTAGGCTATCTGCCAAAAGGCATTTGGAAGCCTAGCCAGAATGTGTTGTCTTTCACCACCCGTTAGATTAGTTCCCTGTGCCTCTGTCCAGCAGAGCCATTGAAGTGATCCCTGGGGTAAACTTTCTGTTTCCCATCCACTCAAAAAGGTTTCTCTTGAAGACATAGTTAGCAAAGAGCTCTGCCTAATGTAGATTGGAATCTAGTTCCAGAGCATGGGAGGTCTCTGGGACATGAATCTATCCCTCCATCACATCCTATTTATTGTTGTGGTGAGATTTAGATCCCTGGAACATATGGCTTGAGGGGATATGGTTTTCTTTAGGTGGAGCATGTCCATCAATTCTGGGTTGGACATGGCCTTGTATGTCAGGCAGAGATCACCTCTGAGTAGGCGGTATGCAACCGAGTGCAGCTAGAATTTCTTCAGTCTGGGCACATGTACAGGAACGCAGAAAATAATTTGGTGAAGAAGATTTGCATGAAACAAGAAGAAGGGAAAAGGACATAAGGTAATTCAGAAAAGAGGTAAATGGATTGTGTGAGAGAAGACGTGACAGTTAGGCATGAGTGTTGAAGAAAGTAGGAGAGTGGTGTTGAACAGAGAGAGAGAGAGAGATGGCGACAGTTTACAAGACACCCTGACCCCATTTAGAAAATTGGGAAAGGGGGATTGGTGAGGAAAGTGATGATGATGATGATTATGATGATGATGAATATCTTGTTAGGTGACTCCAACTATTCCTCTTTTAACATGGGAGCCTACACCACCATGAAAGAAGTAATCTCAGAGATTCCTGAATTTCATTTAATGCCAGATCCTTGGACTAACTAGGCCAAATCCCAGTGAGGCGCTCTAAAATGTTAGACCTGGTTCTCACAAATATAGGCCCCCATCATATTCAGAGCCGACAGTTACCAAATTATTGGTCAAATCTGATGATTATGTAGTATTACTTGCTGCAGGAGTGAGACCTGTGTCACCTCAAAGCCCTTCCATCTTTAGAGACTATTCTATGGCAAATCTACCCCAACTAATTGATGATTTCATGAACTTCAAACACCTTCCTCCCCTAGTTGATCCTGCCTCACTCTCTGCAATTTTCATAGAGATAGCCTGTGCCCAAATCCAAGCTAGTATTAAGGCCTGAGTCACCATGAAACATAACTATAGTGCCAAATTTAAGAACAAAGTTATCTGGTGGAACCCCAGTATCAACAAACTTACAAAGTATACAACAGAGGAAAGAAACTCTAAGCATGTAAATGCAAAATTAATAACCCATCAGCTGGGGAAGAACTAAAAATTATCAACAGAAAACTTAGAAATAAAATAAATTCCTTCAGGAGTGAGCCTTAATTGTGAATCATCACACATGATAAAGATAACCACAAATTTTACTTCAGCTATGTCAGGAACCTAAGAAATACAATGCTCTGACTTATTACAAAATCATATCATTAACTCATTCCCTGAGAATATTGACAACATATAAATGGGCAAATTTTGCTCAAAGCTTACCCCTGTGTACTCAAAATATCTAACTGCATGTTAGTATGCCTACTCCACACCCCAATTCAGCTCTGAGCAAGTCCTAATTATTCCTTCCAAGTTTAAAAACACTAGCTCCATGGACCCTGACAATGCACCAAGTTGCCTCTTATTGGTGCCAAACACTGCCTGATTGTCTTCTTATTACATCTATTCCTTTTCAGCCTCTCCACTGGGTTTGTTTCAAAGGTCTGGAGTACTTTTGTAGTCATCCCACTACACAAAAGGGATCCTATGACTGACCTAGGCAATTAGAGATCTACCAGCCTCATTAGTCTTATCTGTATGGCAAATGCATCATTATGGACATCATACACAAGGGCATAGACAGTCTTCAAAACATGGACCCAAACCAATATTGGTTTGTTAGAGGCAGATCATACCTCTTGAGTCTAGTGGATTATTTTAAATAATTAACAAAGGCATTAGACTCAGGTAAATTGGTTCACATAGCATGCATGGACTTTGCCAAAGCCTTTGATACTGTTTCACACTCATCATTAATAAGCTAATGTAAACCCCTATGTTACCAGCTGGGGAGCAAACTGGCCCACTGACAGAAATTAGTCTGTTAGTGTTGAGGGTACACTCTCAACTAAAATAGGGGTTACCAGCAGTGTCTCACAGCAGTCAGTATGAGAACATTACTTCTCTGACATTAAAGCAGAAACCAAATATCTGTGGCTGACAACATTTTCTGATGACTACAAACTATGAGCAGTCTTAAATATCTCAGATGACCAATGTATTCTCCAGGTGGGCGTAACTTATGGTAGCAAATAGTACCTGGACCACTGTCTCAAATTAAATGCCAGAAATGCAGCATTGTGCCCTTTGGCAAACCTGGGCACTCCTTCTGTTATCGCATAGGTGATTCCCCCACAAAAATTCACTTGGTCATTATGGACTTGGACACCTTCATTGACAATGAGCTATCCTTTGACCACCATGTGTCCTCTGTTGTTAGGGAATTCTTTTATATAGCCAGACTAATTATCTGGGAATATCTTCTAAATCCAATGAAGGCTTTGCTCCCCTCTTTTCCTCTGTTATCATAATAATAATAGAATGTAATGCCCCCTTTAGTATATACTTGGCTAGGCATATGTCCCAGCTTGAGAAACTGCAGCCTTTCCTTACCAAACAAATGAAGGGCACATCCTCCTTGCATTATTTTGACTGCCTTAAGGTGATCTCACTATTTTCTGTTTCCTACCAACTGCAGAGAGCAGATATCTGCCCTGCCTACCAGTCGTCTGTAACCTCCTGCACATCCACAAAATGAATAAAGCCCTAAATACCTGCTCAAGAGACGTAGACTTTCACCAAAACATACATAGGACCTGCTGGTGGAATAGATCTCTTTCAAAGAGAATACAGAGCTCTTTTATGGCAGATCCTACCATTGTAGGTTAAGCAGAGTCACTCCATTACCATTTCTAAGCATAATGTGAATGACTGGATGTGTCATCATATGTTAGCCTACAGTGTGGCCCCTCTAGCCTTCATGGAAAGGGGCCCAAACTAGGTCAGAGTTTGGTATTTATTCATGTCTTAGTAAATGAGTGGGATCATTGGTTAGGCTACAATTTGTCAACTGGAACAAAAGCTTAGAATGAACCTCTGAACCTATGAGAACCACCTGCAAAAAAATAAAAATAATAACTAGAAGTTCCTGTTTAGGTAGCATTTAAAGCATATTGTTACATTTCTTATGCATCTGTGGTTTATAGTAAATTTTATTTCTGAGTTTACTTCTGATGTTAGAGGTGCAAGTGGTTTGAAAACAAAACAAAGATTATGACATTTTTTTGATGTTTTAATTTCACTGTCAGCTCAGTTTTTCCTTTTGACCACACCTGAAAAAATGATGTCAACCTGGGAATTGTCAATGGTTTACATACTCATACAATGCATTATGGGTAATCCAACACACCATACTTCTTTATAGGAAGAGCTACTTATTTACATTCTGGTATTCACTAATAAATCATTACGTATTAATGTTCAGTGTTGGGTGTTCCATCTGAGACACCCAGCTGGCAACTTGTCTTACCTGGATAAAAGGCTCCCCTGTTGCTGCTCTAAGGATGATGAATAGCAGCTTACACACTAATGTAGACAGTGGACCATTGTGGATTGAGTCACTCATGATGTCATATCAGCAGGGGCGGCTCATGTTATTGGGCTGCAGGACTGCAGCCCCCCCCAGCTGTAAACAAAGAAGAAAATAAAATAAAAAATAAAAAGAAAATACAAAGGTAAAAATGTGAGCTGCGGAACATCGCGCATGCACGGCATTTCTGGACTGCTGGTGAACCAGTCTGGAGCATGCACACAGTATCCAGGCTAGCATGCAGAAGCACTATCCCAGAAGTTTATGCAGTTACAACTGTGTAGACTTGAAGGGGGATCGGACTGCAACATCCACAGGCTGGATAGCACCCAGCTTGCTCTGATCTCACAGGAAGGACTTGCTTTCATTGTTGCAGGATAGATGGAAGGACATGCTTGGATGCATCATCGGCTGTTATAACTTGTTTTGTTTTATGAACTTTGAGGTAAGGAATTTTGTTTTACAGACTTTGAGGTAAGGAATGCAAAGTGTGTGTGTGTGTGTGTGTGTGTGTGTGTGTGTGTGTGTGTGTGTGTGTGTGTGTGCATGCCCCAAGTGCTATATGGTGGTGGGTAGAGAACAGGCTTGAAACCCGTACCTTGGGCCCAGATGGCAAGAGCCTGAATTCCCTACCCACCACCATTTGTAAAAAAATTGCAGATTTTTCCCTCATACTTGTTCTGTTCTGTTCCTCATAAAATCTGTTGTTTCTGTAGTTTTGTGTCCTTACAAAGTCAGTAGTGCAGTGGTGCAGTGGTAGCATTGTTACCTGACAGCTACAGGTTCTCTGGTTTGGTTCTTGGCCGGAGTGCCATTTGTGTGGGTTTCCTCTAGGTGTCCTCCAATCTTGCAAAGACATGTGTCTGAAATGTTTTTCCCTGGGCCTTTGCTGAAAATTGGCTTTTGTTCCAAGTCAGACATTCCTGGTTAACAAATGTTAAATAAAAATGACATGCATTTGAATTTCAGACTTCATATTCTTCAGAAAGTACATGGTAACACAAAACCTTTTATTCTAGCAATTTTCTAAGTTTATAAGATGGATATTTGAAATTTGTCCAAATTTTTGGGACTGTATTCCAGGTTTTTTGTGCTAAGGGTGGAGCTATGGTAAGAACTATATTCACTGAATATGTTTGGGGGCTGTATTCCCCTATTACTGGCTTTGTCCAGGTAGTTTTGCTAAGAGGTTGAGAGCTATGGTGAGAACTGAATTCACTAAATATGTTTGGGGGCTGTATTCCCTCATTATTGGCTTTGTTCAGGTGTTTTGTGTTAAGAGGTTGACAACTATGATGAGAACTGAATTCACTAAATGGTAGCCATTTAAGTTTCAGTCTTCCTCTTTTTCACAAAACAGCTGATTTGGCATAGTAGTATGTTGCTCGGACTGTTTTGCACAGGGTCCTGGGTTCAAGACTTGGCAGTGAAATGTATGGTAGTAACACAGCATTTTATTCTAGCAACTTTCCAACATTATATAAGCAGTGTTTAAAATGTGTCCCTGGATTATGGGCTTTTGTCCCCCCCTCAATAAATGTTGGCTTTTTCCGGATTTCTTGTGCTGCAAAGTACAGAGATACAGCTGAGTGAGCAGATTTTCAAGGAGCAGAGAGCTGCAGGGGAGCAAAAGTTTAGTACTGCTTATGCTGAGTCTGCTTGCATTGTTAATAACACAACAGGTAGTGCACTTGTGCTTAATGCAGAAGACTGTAGGTTCTACTCTCACAGTAGATAGATGTGTTGCTGATACTGTACTGTGTTGCAAAGGGGTGGATGCTGCACTCCTTTTTAGCAAAGATATCTAGTAACTATGAACCTGTTATCAGTTTGCCATCCATTCTCTATTGCAATATTGCTAGCGTATCATTTTTTAGTGTAACATAGGCAATTTATTCCTCAAGGGCAAAGACACTTTATTTGTAGATGAAACAATGAAATATAAAGTTGTTTGCTAGCAGCAACCTCTTCATTAGTTACAGATCTCTTTAATGTGGAATTATTTGGATGACTTTTACTTCTTCAGAAAGTGCAAAAGTGCAAATTGTGCAAATTTACTGATACTGGTGGAATGTAGAAGTTTGAGTAGACTTATGATGGAAATGTTCTGAATTGGGCAGTTTTGTCATTATTGGTGCATGCATTATGTTTCATTGTTTACTGGAAAAATGTTCAAAACAATACATTTAAAATGCCCTCTAAAACTGTACTGAATTGTACAAGGAATATAATTTAATACAATCAGGAAGGTGTATGAAAGAGCATGTGTATGTTTCGTTTGCAAGGGGCCTGTGATTTGAAAACAGCCCAAACCCAAATTTAATCTTTATCTCCCACTGGCAAAATGTATTTTCTTTGAATGTGGGTTTCAATGCTGTTTCAATGAATGTGAGTTTCAAGGGCAGAGAAGTTGTAATGCTAAGTCTGTTTTCATTGTGAGACTGCATTGCTTTATTTAGCAGATATCTATTAGTGTTTGCGCTGTAAAATGCAAAATAAAACTTTCAAGTGAAGTCCAAATCATCGCAGAAGTAAAGCAGTATGCACATTAGTGTTTATGGTAAATGGGGTGAAATAGCCAAGTAATGGTTCATTGGAATGCCTGCAGGGGGGACGCTCCATTCAACCATGAATTTGTGAGGGGGGAAGGGAGGCAAACTCAAAGACAGCCCCGGCTGAACTATACCTCTCAACTGTCCAGATTTTTGCAGAACAAATAGATTTTTGCTTCTTATTTTTGGTTTGTTCCTCATAAAATGTGTGGTTTTCTGGCAAATCATTTAGGAATTAACTCACTAAATAATGACAGACACCGAGTTTCAGACTTCATAACTTTCAGAGAAATGCATGCTAAAGCAAGACCTGTTATTCTATCAACTGTCTCAGTTTATACAAGAGCAATTTTTAGTACTGTTTATATGTTCCCCCAATATATTTGACTTTGTCCAGATTCCCTGCATTAACAGGTTGAGAGGTACATGCAAATAAATTGACTTATAGAATTAGGCATATCCAAACTTCCCAACTGTCCCCGATTTTGTCTCAAAATGTTGCTCTTTCCCTAATAATCCCTCTGCAAAATGGCAATTTTGGAAGAAAACGTGGAGGGTTTACAATTAATAAATAACTGTAATAAACAAAGTTATAGATTACTTTTATTTCAGAAATGCATGTAGATTCTTTTATTTTGTCAGGTGCTCAAGTTAGCAGTACTAATATTAAAAATGTGTCCCTTCTTTGACAGGTTCCTAGCTGTATTATGTGGCTATTTTATATTTTTGCATCAAAGTTTTGGTCCGTTTTTCATAAAATTGTATTTATTTGGCAAATTAGTGGCAAATCATTAAAGACTGAAGTTAGAAAATAATGACAGACATTTCAGTTTCATTTTTCATACCCTTCAGAAAATTCACACTAATGCAAGACCTACTATTCTATTATTTTTCTAAGGTTATGAGAGCTATATTTAAAAATTGTCCTTATTTTGGGCCTTTGTCCCACTTCTATGGCTTTGTCCAGATTTCTTGCTCTGAGGTTGAGAGGTATGACAAATGTGTCAGGGCCATCACAGTCAGCCATAGACATTTCAAATTATGACATACTTGTTGCACCCCACTCCCCCATGTAGTGACACTGGATGTGTCTAAGCAAGGCAATGAACAGTTATGCAATGTAAATGTGCAGAGTATCCTCCCCATCCAAGGTAGACACAAGTACTACAGTGGCTTTTCATCTGTCCTTGATTTTGCAGAAAGTTCTGGTTTCTGTCATATTTTTATACTGTTGATTTATGCTTATTATTATTCAGAAAGTGCCTGTTGCTCTGTGTTTAAGTAGCAATGCTTTAATGACCATCAGGTAAGCTTGACTGAGTTTGTAAGATGCAAGTAAGCTTTAATAAGCATACTGTTAAAGAATTGCCAACATTGAAAGCCTTTCTGTTGTTGCCATGCAGAGAATACTTACATAACTAGATAATGTATAAGCCTTGGGTATTGGAATGCATATGGCAGTATTTGTAATAAAGGGCAGGATTACATTATTTTAAGAAGTTCATTACATTTGTTGGAGACTTGCAGTCATCTTTGCAGGCTTTACCTGAAAACCAAACAGAATGCCAATCTATTGTGTGTGGTCCATAACCTGTGCAGTAATCCTTTAAGCAATGTATGTTGAGCTTGTTTCTTGTTTGCTTTTCATTTTTTATTTTGATCATGTTTTCCCCATGAAACAAGTAGATAGTTGTCAGGTAGCAGGTCTTTTTTGGATAAGAAACATTTTTACAAGTGGAGGTATCACAGAGATTGCTACTTTCAGCATGTTACTTGGTACTTTAATAAAGCAGAATATAAATTATAATTAGAACTGCAGTACAAGGATAAGTGGTTTGAGTTGAGTGCTGCTTGTTTTTCTTATACTTGATTTTGACTGGCATTCCAGTAATGTATTTAAAAAGTAATTTATTTTTTCATGCCTCACAACCTTTTTGTTTCCATCTAGATATTAAGTAAGCTGTCATGCAGCCAATACGTTGAAATATTTTTTTCTTCTACACTTTATTTTGTCTTGATTGGACTTTCATAATGATGGTTTGGCCCCCAGGGTAGCATATTTAATTAAAGTTAAAGTTTTTGTGGTTTTGAGCATAGCTCCTCCCCTTTCTAGTTGGTCACACCCATCCCCTTTGATTTGAAGTCACCAGCCGCCACTGCATATCAGGAATTTTCATCTTCTAGAAAATTTTCGAGGGGCCATCCTTATCAACAAAATTAATTGCAAAGTAACTCACATTTTGGATTAAACACTGTCAGATTTGGTATTAAATATTGTAAGAATATCCATCTCATCACTGAGGGTTTTTTTTTTTTTTTTACATTTACTATGGAAAGTCTACATCATAGAAAAATTTGAGTGTGTCTCTGATCCTATCCAGCTAATTATTTGCTCAAGACATCAATGTCAAAAAATTCACCTTGAGAGCAAAGCTTGAAGTTTTATCTGATCCATGTACCACCAGTTACAAAAAAAATGTGTATGAACACAATCCCCAGGATTCATGAAGCTTGTGCCAGGCGCAGGCATAGCATAGGTGGTATAAGGACAAATATGGCCGTCGAGCGATTCAGGTACGATCCAATTCCACGTGCACTACCGGCGTACGCCAGAACTGCGCAGCCCTCGGCTTAGGTATGCTAATCACCCCATGTGCAGTGTCGCACCATGCAAATGAAGGCATACAGTGATTCATGAAGTGGTGCAGGTGTAGCATAAGCCCACAGAAATGTAAACCAATAAACACGGTTTACATTTTCCCAAACAGAACATCGGAGCTATGGAAGCGGGCCAGACCCATGTATCACAAAGTTAACATATGCCAATGGTGAAATACACAGCCAATGGCATAAGAAAATATGCACAACATGTAAAAAACAACATTTAATGTCATGTCCACAGTAACGCACAGCACAACTGCAGGACATGTGTGCGGAAACTGTAACATAAAGAAATAATATAAAAATGTCATAAAATCGCAACGTAATAGAAATCAGGTTTACAGCATAATACACAATGGTAGGCATGGAACACCACAACCAAGGTGCAAGGGTTGCTAAGGGCCTGTGATAGTGTCCGGCGTGGTAACTATGAATTAGTAGTCAATGCCATGCAAATGAGGCAGACAATACTGAATCGCAAATGTCCCACCGGATGAAGGTTGTACCATACGGCGCAGCGGTATAACACCGAGGAGTGGCTCAGAGGAGATACATGACATCAGCAGAGGGGTGTGCCACCGTAGCAGTAAGCACATTGGAGCAATGCAAATCTGGCCTGTCCGTTGCTAAGCAAAGCTGCAGGACAGGGGTGGGGAGGAAGGTATAGAATCGTTTAGCTGAGAGCACACACGGTGCCCAAAAGCGCATGTGTACGGGGATGAAAACGTGCCTGAAACCCAGTAATCAGACGCACGCGCCGCGAACAATAGCACAAACAGGAAGGTCAGGGGAAGAAAAGAAGGAAATGCTGAAGTAGGGTAATTGGCGTACTAATGAGCAATCAACACCAATCAACTCACGATGGCCAATCGACGGCAGCTGACAAGTCTGCTTGCAGAAACCTGTAAAACAGGATAGGGGAGGTATTGGAATGCAAAGAAAGGAGGGGAGGTATTGGATTGCAAAGATAGGAGACTTGACACAGCAGAGCAAAGCAAACCAACAGCAGACCAGCAGTAGCACACATAACGCAAGATACGCCAGGTCCAGGAAAGTACAAATGAAAGTAGGCTGCTGGATGCATGCCAGAAAATGGTAGGTGCAATGTGCAGAAATGTAAAGGGAAGGTCAAGAGGTAATCCACGGCAGCCAAATGTAATTCAACACCAAAGGCACCACAATAGTAGTTCCGGCAGTAAAACACATAAGATACCCTGTAGCTACGATCGCACATACACACCCTATGACATCATCGGTGTTCACAGCACAATAGTATAAAGTGTGAAAGCACCCTACACACACCTGTGTATTCCCAAACACTGCACCACAGGTGTAAACACACGGGGAACTTTTAAAATGTACATGTTGGGAGCTGCCATAGCTGTGATTCATCAGCATGTGTTAGAGACTGACGGTGTTGTGGAGGATGATGCCGACAACCACCGCAGGCCTCGGAGGAGAAGGAGAGTGTTCAGACCAAGGGTAACCTACCAGGGGCGACATGGCCTGGAGATAGTAGAGCGTTACAGGGTGGACAGGGACATCTTACAGCAAATAGTGGAGCTGTGCCGGCCACACCTGAGAACCAGAAACAACAGAGGGGGACCCATCCCAGTGGACACGAAGGTATGTGTAAGCCTGCGAATACTGGCCACAGGTACCTTTCAAAGGCCAACTGGAGATATAATGGGGATCTCACAGGCATCAGCATCCAGGGTACTACACCAGTTCCTGGATGCCATGTTACCACATGCCAATGAGCAGATATACTTCCCCTGAATTCAGGAGGAGTTGGCCAGCAATATGCACCACTTCCACCATGTGGCACACTACCCGTTGGTACTGGGTGCGATAGACTGCACACACATACAAATCAAGTCACCACCCGGTGAGCATGGTAGGCCCTACATAAACCGCAAGGGATTCCACTCCATCAACTGCCAGGTTGTGTGCAATGCCCAGGGCATTATCATGGATGTGTGTGCTGGCAGCCCTGGAAGCTACCATGACTCCCATATCTGGCATGCCTCACAGCTGTATCAGGTATTTGTCAGGGGGGACATCCCACATGGCCATCTTGTGGGGGATGCTGGCTATGCACTGGAGCCATGGATGATGACTCCCATCAGAAATGCACACACACCCATGCAAGAACGCCATAATGAGGCACACGCACAAACCAGAATCATCATAGAGCGTGTGTTCGGGATGCTGAAATCACGGTTCCGGTGCTTGGATACATCTGGTGCCCACCTCGTCATAGTATGTGCCATGCTACATAATATGATCCTGCGGAAGCAGCTGCAGCAGGGACAAAATGGTGAAGGCCCTCATAGCCCACCACAATTGCCAAGGCCATTACAGGCACAGAGGGATTCAGACCATGAACACACTGTGCCAGCCCCAGTAGGCAGATGGAGGCATGCCCAATATGCCTACGCCTTGGCAAAGAGGGAACATATAGCACATACTCTGACAGTGTAGGCCCCTACGGACTGACACCTCTCCACCTGCACACACAGTAAAATGGATGGCACACAAACATGACCACCTGTAAATTGTAATGTACAGGTGGCCCAATGTGTGACTCCTACATAGGCAGCCCTCAAACATTGTACACACAACAGCTAGTGGAACACGAAATGTCAACACCTGAACAGTACATGAGCCTTACAGCATATGGTGGTGCTGTGTGCCTGTCACGTTCCCCGCCAGATATATATATATATATATATATATATATATGTATATATGTATATATATATATATATATATATATTCATATATATATATATATATATATATATATATATATATATATATATATATATATATGTACACATATGCATATATATAATGCAGATAGAAATGGCAATAGAGTGATATATGTTGATATAGATGGATTCAGCGATATCTGCAAATATATATAGATAGGTCAACGACATTCATAACACCTTGGAGGTACAAATAAATAAGATACAGCCAACTATGGAATGTGCAAGATACCGACATGCGTAACCATGAGGCTGAAAGACCGATAGAACACAGTACCAGAACAGTACAGCCGCGAGTAATAGTATGATGATATGAAGGGACATTTAATCACTGCTGCCGGTGTTGCAGTCCACATAGGTACTGTGTTCAACTGTGTTTGTGAGTGCCGTAGTCTGTGTATGTGTGCATTGAGGGTGCTGTGTGCATCTCCATGTGACTGTAATGCGTGTGTGTGTGTCCGCAACATGTGTCTGTTAGTGCCAAGTCAGAGGTAGATCAGTACGGTAGGTGTGGGTATAGCTAGCTGTAGGCATACGGTTACCACCTGTCCCACGGTAGGAGGGCAGGTGTGTCCTGACATAAAACAGTACAAAGGGCAAATGTCCGAGATTATAGAACATTAATATGTCCCATATATAATGTAATAGTCGTATTTAATAGTTATGCCTGTATGTAAGAAACGTAAATGTTACATGCAATATGATAAGTAGCCAAAGTCCCACAACAATAGGTATGTATTGAGGATAAAAGTATGTGCTAACCTGTGTACTGACCGTGGCTACGTGTTGGCCTGTAAACACCGCTGTGTGTCCCACAAGTGTCCAATAATGACCATATGAAAAGGTGGCAACCCATGGCAAACAGGTTCTTTTTTCCAACACAACCGCAATGATTGCAAATATCTGGGACAGAAATACAAGGGATAGCTGTCACTTACACATATCCCTTGATATATTGCTGCAATTCCGGAGGTATATAAGTAGCAAGCTCACCTGCAGACAATATAGAAACCAATTAATAATGGCCCAATGTACAATCCCGTAACATACGTCTACTAACTGTTATCTCTCTAATTAGGGACGGAGCCCACACACATATATATGGAATATGTAGAAATGCAAGCCCCACAAACCTGTATATGCTATGTACACCCACCGACATCCCCCACACTAGAAACTAAAGCAATACAGACTGTAATAACAGCACAAACATCCAGTCAGTCAATTACATCTGCAGAAACCTCAACATACCGTGTGAGAGACACAATTAAAGGCGTCATGCAAAATTGCAGGCGTATAATGGAATAAACAGCCATGTTACAGGTTTTGTTTGCAATAGTCCATTATCAGATGTTGGGATGACAGGTACACCCACATGTTGAACCACATACTCTAGCTGTCACACACAATCCACGGGGGACATGAATCCAAAGTATACTTGTCTCCATGCATAGCAGTTGCAATTACACATAACAAAACACAATACAGACCGTCTCCCCGAAGGTAGGGCAAATAGGCAACACCCAAGTGGAGAATTCAATTATACCCCACTGTTGCGGCGTAACTGGTGAATGGAGTAGCTGCACAGCTGATATGCAAGTAATTAGTCACTCAGGAACACCAATTGGTGGGATGAAACCACATGTTACAGGTATCGACGTATATAAGGATGACTTGCCAGACATTCAGACCGTATGCTCATACCGAATACCAGTTGAAACACTGTGAGAGAGATAGAAACGAAATGCCGTAACGATAACAAGGTATGTAGAACACCCGATATGTAAGGTTATGTATAGCATGATCTGTATTAATTAGTTTTACTGTATGTATAGCCTGGTTTGCATTAATTAAACGTGTCCGCAATGCATAAAGTAGGGAAAGGTATTTATGTAATGATGTCTTGCTGAGCATACTAACGCTTGTAGAAACTGTGCGTCCAGCAGTGGGCCACAAGGTGCACATCAGAGACATCACAAGGGATGCTACATGAGGGCGTTAAACAGAACAATTTCATACAACCCGCCGTCAGTGGTAGGGTATGTCCAACAAGTACGTGCCATAGCAGGGGATAGTATATGTTGATATACTGTCACAGCACGCATGTGTATGGGCATATAACGTCAATGACATATCTAAGGTGCTCCTGCTGTGCAAGTATGCTTTGCATTATGGGATACTATGTGAAATATGTGTAATGTATAGTATTGTAGGTAGATATGACAGATATTCTACACAGCATAACAGGCATATCATGCATACCAAAGGTATTGTCTATTGGCATGTACAATAACAGGATACATATGGCTTGTAGGCATGGGACATTGTAATAGCATGATAGTTAATCTAAATGGAAGGGCTACCAAGTAACCATGCACAAAGGACATGCAATAGCTCTACAGGTGCATAGAGGGGCACTATGCAGTCTGGCAAGTCCATGTGTAAGCACAACTACAGTGTTCACACCAGTGGCTCCTCTCTAGGGTAGTGTCCTGTGAACAGCAGAGCCATGTGTCACCTGCACCTCTGCACAGTACAGCCACTGCAGTGATCCCAGGCCTACATGTGTCCCCCAAACACCAAGGGAGGTATCACATGAACAGTGCTACTGAGTGTCCCTGCGTGATGTACATAAGACTCATGTTCCAAAGCATGGTGAGTGTCTGGTTTGGGAATGTAACCCTCAAGCACATCCCACTCATGGTGGCGTGTGTGCACATATCCATGAGCATGTTGCTCACAGTGGCTTTTGCTTATGTCGCATATGAGGAGTATATCCATTAATAATGTTGTGGACATGGGCCCTGTCTGATCAGCAGAGGTCACCCCTGAGTATGTAGTATGCAAATGTGTACAGATGTGGTGTCCGTAGTGCAGCCGCATAGTTAAACTATCGGAGCTCAGTAAATGTCATGGCGTGTTAATGTTGTGGTATGCAAAGCTGTAGCTGTTGTGTAAGGTACACCCTAAATGGGGTGGTGTACCCTTGAATGTGTGTAGAAGTCTTGAGTTCAGAGGTACAATGGGTGCTTATGTACCAGCTACACACCCAGTACAGATAAGTGTGTCCACGTAGAAGGATATCCATGCCACAGTGGCAATACAGTAACCACAGGAGTGGGTGCGACATATGTGTGTACTGCAAACATGTACAATGTGATATGTATGTAGGGGACTACCACCCATGTGATAAAAAGTGGGTGAATGGTGTAATGCAAAGGTGATGTTCATGCACCTTGTGTCATGCAGCCTGACGCCATGATAGTCATATCAGGTATCTGTCACAGTGACACCCATATGGATGGAGTCAGTATCAGCTGGTGGAGCAATCATGGTGCTTTTATGCAGGGGTTTGTAAAGCTAGGCAGGGAAAGTCCCCTGTGCTAGCCTGTACCGCAGGGAAGCATATACTGAACATGAGGGGCCCTATGACTGAGGGCTGTGGTATGCCAAATGTAACTGACATGCAGTAGATACTATGGTATGCTGGCCTCACTGTGTGTGTCCTGTCCATGAGCCACATTGCATAACATCCTGAGACATAGGGTACGATGTGCAGGTGGATGTGTATGTTGTCAATACCAGAATGGAGAATGGTGCTGAAAGGCAATGAGAGGACAATGTAGGATGTGTGGACTCCCATACCATCAGCAACTGCCCTGGTAACTGTATGAGAGGAGTCCACCAGGTGTAGGGGCCATGCTCTGGCCCTAACAAGCCCAACCCGGGTGGCATCAAAGGACAGGAGCCCAACAATGTCTCTGTGAATGACGTCCTTGATGATGTGCCCCATAGCCATGCAGAACAGTCCAGTCAGGTGTGTAGGACTATAGTCCCACTTGTGCATTGTGGTGCCACCTGTGTGTATTGTGATAAATGCTGCTGTGTGCCATTCAGGGTCTACAATGTCTGAAACAAGGCTATTACTGAATATGGTGGCCTAGTGGGGAGACATGTCATTCAGAGGTTTGTGGACATCGAAGCCTGGGACATTGGAAGGTGACATGGGGCCAGTGTCCCAGGACATATAGAGTGCAGGTTAGTACTGTGTAGGTGTGACCACAGGGACACCACAATGTTCCTGTATGGATTGTGGCCCTGTAGTGAGTGAGAGGGTGTAATGTTAGCATTGAATCCATCCTCCAGCATGTTGCCAACATCACCTGGGTCTGTAATGTTCCTGAGTGACTGTTGTATGTGACAGCAGATGTGGGTGTTGCCATCGACTACTGACATACCACCATAATGCCTGGTGGTACACCCCGGAATGTGTCGCAGTAATGTTTATGTAGCTAGTCTTGGAGTATGTGATGAGGGATCCTGTGGCCCTACCAAGGCTGACCAGTGGGCTACCCCACCCATGGGAATGTACACCACTGTGCAACAGCCTACACCTGTTGTTGTACATCATATGTCCATGGAACATGACCACCAGAGTGGCGTCTGTTATCAGGTGTGTACCATCATGGCTCTGTGTGGAATAGCATGATCCATGCAGTTGTGTACATGCTAATGAAGTGCACTGGGGTATGTTACAGCATTTGTATATGCATCGTCCATCTGCACGGGTGTCATGACATTAACAACCGCTGTCAGAAGACGTCTGTAGTAGGTGTTGTAGTACTCATGTACTGTGTATGCTGTGATGGGTGTGGTGCTGGGATGTGGCTAACAAGGTTGATTATCATATGTTCAGACTCTACCAATGAGGGGATAACCCCAGGTGTGTAACACCAGTCACATGGTGGTATTGTTCATGTCAAGGTTAATCTTGGTCTTGGAGGTGGTGTGTATGGGTTGATCCAGCAGAGTGGAGGTTATGACTCATGGATGTGTCGGTACATGACTGGCATCCCAGTTAAGTGTGGGCTAGTGTCAGTCACACATCAGTAGTAGCTGTCTGAGCCCCACTGTCCAATATACCAAGAAATAAGGTATGTTACCCGTGGGGTATGATGTTGACTCTGTAGCCTGTTACAATGTGTGTAGTGGTCCTGGACACAGTTAGTTCCATGTGGAGCACCTCTGATGCATTGTGTTAAGTAACTAGCCAGGATGTGTGCACAACATAGTGGGATATGGGAACCCCTCAGCTGTGGGTGTGCCGGTCCAGGTATGTGCCTGAAAGGTATTGTCTGTCTATAACCTGCCATTGCAGGTGTGCTCTGCAGAGCCTAGAGGCAGGTCCCAGTCAATGCAGAGATATTGGAGTGGTGCATTATAAGGTGTGCCTTGCCTGCGTGCGTCACAGAGGAAGATGCAAGCATTGTGTCACATGACCCTATGTCGTGCTTGCCAGTTCCCGTTCTGCCGGTGACTGTTATTGGAAACTGTGCAAGACAGGCAGTATAGAAGCAGCAAGAGCCTTACATGTGAGCTGTACTCCCAGGGCTGATAGGTGCAAGTCATCTGTGCCACAGCATTGTGTTTGACCAGGTCAGTCAAAGCAGACAGATACCAGATGCCTGTGGAATGACAATAGGAGCATAGGCAACTGTTGAAGTGACAGTCGGTCATTGTACAGTGGTATCGTGTCCGGACGAATGCATAATGCTCCCCAGGGCTTGGCCCACACCCTCAGGGCTATAAGACTGGTGAGCTATTGCATGTCCCTGCACATGTTGTCTGTGAAGTGGCATCTCAGGGCAGTCACACTAACATGGAGAATGACAGTCACATCGTACCTGGTGAGGTGTTGCATGGGTGCATAGGTTATGTTGCAGAACCAGTTACCTGACAGCAAGATGTAAGCGACTATCGCCTTGTGTAGCCTGCTGTGTGGAACTGCAGTGTGACGCCCTACAGAGTCACCTATGACTGGTGTGTTGTGAATGTTATAACTCCCTATTGGCTGTATGTGATGGGCACACATGAGTCTGTGGGCTATAAGTTGGTGATGTTGTTTTCCATGATGGGGGCTACCTCTGGTGCCTACACAGAGTATGGAGACGTACTGCACAAGTTGTCCTCATAGGTGTGGCCTGTGGTGGAGATCATGTGAGACTATGTGATGGGTGGGGTGTGTTGCGAATGTTACACATCCCCACATGACTGTCAGGTGCAGTCAGGGTTGGTGACAGCATTACCCACAGCCATAGCTGTCAACCTCCTGTCCCCAAAATGAGGAACATTAGCCCTCATAATGTGTGACAAATGGGCAAAACGTGGAACACTTACTACTGGCTTACTAACAGCTTCAACTAGGAAGGGCATATGATGGCTAAAATAGGCTGGTTTTATGTATAAAAAAGATATTCTAATGAATTAATATGATTCCCATCTATTTAGCCACGGCTAGCAGTTAAACAATTTCCAACAATGAATGTATGACAGACCCTTTCAATGTGGAACCTTGAGGAACATGCACTTTTTAAGACCCCATATGAAGTACGTTCCTCATAATGAGGTACACTTGAGAGCTATGCCCCCAGCACAGCTGCAGAAGTGCATCCCCCACAGGCTGTAGTGTCATATGTTGGGAGGTGAGCATTGAATGTGTACATGAGACAATTGCTCTATTGCCACATGTACGACATATCCATAACATAGACAGGCAGTAGCACTGGTACGTGACAGTTGTACATGCCTGTATATACAACCATGTCCCACAGGATATGTGCATTACATGTGAACAACAGCTGTTGTACCATAAGCAAGCTGGGAAGTGTAGGACAGCCAGTGTACCTGTGGGAAATGGTGTGGAATGGGTGCTATATTAATCAGTAGCTCATGACATGCTCACAAGTTCTGAACAAGTGCCTAGCATGACCATACAATACAGATAGGGTGTTGGATAATATCAACCCACAAGTGGTGATGACAGTCATTATGGGTGGCACCGCACTATAACCCTGCTGAGTATGGTGTGCATGTCCATGAACCATTATCACTGTAGATGTTAGCAGTACAGATGTACAAGACAGCACGGATGTTTGATTACAAATACCTTTGTATGTCACAGGAGTGTTCCACCAGTGGCCTGTTGACAGACTCACACCTACAAAAGTTGCAGGAGTGACATGTGCACATCACACCAGTGCCAGCTACAGTAGAACAGGGTTAATGTGTTCTACTCCACCCTCATTGTAGCCCATACCACACAGACAAATGTTAGGCATCTGTGTATGTAAGGCTGTGAATGGCCATGACCTATGAGTATAGCTGTGTCAGTGTTGTGAACAACATACAGAATGGGCTGTGTGGGTGAGGTGTGTGACATATGTTCACAGTCTGATGGATGATACCAGCATTGTCACCACTAGGTGAACATCCCTGTACCCATTAACTACTACCTAGGCTGTGGTCAACATTATGGACACTGTGTAAGGGAAGGTGCTGTGCAGTGCACCTCCCCAACTTAGTGACGTCTCCAGCCCCCTTAGGTAGTCATATGAGGTACCCATGTCATGTCAGGGTGCCATCCATGAGCACAGAGATCACTGGACAGGCATATACAGCACTGTGGTGACCAATATTGGATCACATACCACCTTTAAGGGGTAATGGCCATGCATTGATGGGCGATACCAGCCTTCACAATCTTCACCTCCATTATGCAGCATGCTGTCTATCTTGCAGAAAGACATTTGCTACACCATGATGATGGACATGCTACATGTCCATATCCTGATCTGTAAGACATATGTCATGGACAGCCACCGTCCTAATACTAGGATCGCCACAGGCTGGACAGATCCCTGTGCCATATATGTGACATACTCCTACCATACCATGCAACCCTGTCCATCAAAGCTGCACATGTCATCCCAGTCATACATGGTGTGATGGCCGCATGGTAGATGTACTATCAACTGACTGGATCAGTAATATGGCACTGAAGCACCTTGCGGTGGCATAATGGCTGTCTGTTACAGCTTGGAAACTGTGCCCGTACATGCTATGGTTGATAACCATCCCTGCAAATGACGTCTGACTAGCCATTGTCCCATGTCTATCACATGTGCAACACAGGCGATCCGTGGCAGGATGTTGAACAGTTGTACAGTGCTGTGTAGATGTATATGGCAAAACACATGCATGTACAGGTGTCCATGCGTATGTGTGCATTGTCACTGCTCAAGTCCATTACGGCTGTGTCTGTGTTGATATGTGACATATACACAGCATCAAGGTCAACAGCATTACCGTGGACACATCCAGGCATGTGCAGATAGGTAAGAACACAAGTGCAGGCAAATAGACATGCCCACAGCAAGACAGCATTCACATGGAGTATGAACACTGTAATGAGGTGACACACATATATGGTGATGATATCCAAAGCATAATGGGTGTGACATGTGTGTGACACAAACACGTCAGTCGTGTCAGTGTCATGATGCTTTGCAAAGATAACTGTGCAGATGTAGTAGATGTCATAGAAATGTATATGCAGCAGTATCTCTGTACATATCTGAGACTGTGACCTGTCACTATCATTATGTCTTACAGATAATGCCCTGTACACGCCTTCCAGCATACAGCCACCAGGAGGATGATGTCCTCATCCCACAGCTCCATGAGAACTATGACTTGTTGTTCAGCCATGTGCCACAGCATGCCCAGCAGCGGGATGACCTGTGGCAGGATCTACGCAGGAGGGTGAATGATGTGGGTGGCCATAACCGCACCTACCAGCAGGTGCGCAGACACTGCACGGACTTGATACAACATGCAAAACAGCGAGCGTGCCACTGCATTTGCCAGGGAACAAGGTGGAACAGGTGGTGGGCCACCAACCCAGCCCCCACTCACACACACCGAGGAGCTACTGGCCAGTCTGGGGACACCCAGGGAACAGCATCCACAAACACTAGCTGCCATCGTGGAGGTGGGTGTCTCCCAACCAATGAGCCTGGAGTTGCCTGGTAAGTCAGTACTGCACATATGGCTATTATATCCCATTTAGTTGCATGTGTCACTGTACATTATGTAAAGTAACAACATATGCAAGGTATGTGGACACACATGCTGCATACTGCAGTATGCTACTATGTGTATGCACACATGTGCATACTATATGCTATTACACAGGTGAATGTGTTAACATGCACAGTGCAACCTGTGGCTGTCATACAGTCATGGATAATGTTCATACTGCTGTGTCACCCCTATACAGGTACCTCTGGTGTGCCGCACAGCCATGAGTCCATTGCAGGTGAAACTGTCATCAGTATCAGGCATGTTACAGTGTAGATCTATTTGCCATGTGGCCAGTTAACACTTGCACACTTGAAGTTTGTTCCAGTCACCATATACAGGCCGCATCACCCATCATTCACACAGGCCACCCATGTGCAATATATACAAACGAAATGATACACTGACTTGAAACCACAGTACTTGTCATTGTGACATGTGTGGTCAGCTGTGCATACAACGGTGGAAGTGTTCTACAATGGAGGCATATATAGTATGCATTGGAACAACATGTGTGGTACGCACACAGTACCACACAGTGAGCTGTGATATGGGCAGCCCACAGGTGTCACCATTGTGTCATATGCCCCTGCATTGGGTGCACACATTCTGATGTGCCACCTGACTTGTCCCAGACACGTAGTGTTCTGTCTGCAATATTGTCACACTATCGCATGACCTCTACCCCACATACCAAACATACAACCCGTTGTCTGCATAGCCCTGTGGCTTGTGAAATATCTGACATCTATGGGTGTATGTCATATGGGACAACACAGACATGTGAGATAGATGGCCATCACACACATTTGGCCAACACATGTGCACATATGGCCATGGGGGATGGCCAGAGACATGTAGCCACACAGTACATGGGATGTGTATACACCCTGTTGCACATTGTCCACACATGGTCTAATTATAGCATTAGTTGACTGATTATACAGTTGATGTGGTACACTGGACATCCTAAAAGCCTGTGCACAGCTACTGGAGGTGTCACTGAAGTCTACCATATACGATCTGTTGAACATCACGACTGTGTCATAGCATGCAGTTATGGCTATGCAATGTGTACATATTATGCATTCTACAGCAATATAGATGCCTCATGATGCCATGCAATGGCACAGTGTCTGTACTTCACACTGTATAGCAATGTAGACGGCTCACACTACCCTCCCATGCTCATGCACATTTGCTAAACATACATTCTATCTGTAGGGCATACAGACAACACTGCAATGTGAAGCCCATTATGATGCTGTACATGTGTCAGGACACCATTGTGTCAGACATGTATGCATGTTAATGCACATGTCAGCAGATTACATGTCAAGGTCACGTCAGCCATGTGTACTGTTATCCTGTTCTGGGCCACATGGTGTATCACGGGATGCATGCGTACTAACATGATTGTGCGAACTGCATGGCTACTGATACGACACCTGCTTGCTGTAGTGTGCACCCCAGGGAGGTATGCTTACTAACACTATTAATGTCTGAGCTGCATGCCCTCTGCTGTATCACAGGCATGCTGCATGCCATCTGTCAAATCACATGCATGGTGTGTCTGTGTGTGTGTGTGTCTGTGTGTCTGTGTGTTTCTGTGTGTCTGTGTCTGTGTGTGTCTGTGTCTGTGTGTGTGTGTGTGTCTGTGTCTATTGTACTTTACAGTATGTCTTTGCATTCACAGGTGATGTAGGTGCGTTACCCTCCTGCGGTCCATCTGATGTTAGTGTCCCCACAAATACTAGTGGTGATGAACATATGCATGAGGTACAGGCAGGGTTGTCAGGGGCTGAATCTGTGCCAATGGTTAACATCCCAGCTATGTCCCACTCTTCTCCGCATAAAGTTCTGCTGCCAACACATACCGCATCACCAGTGGCCATAGAGGAAGGACAGTCAGCATCTGTTAGCATGGAACAGGAACGTGTGGTGGCTACAGAAGGTGTGTCTACACACCATGGTGTCAGTGTAATGACTGCAGATGTGCCACACAGGCATGTGGCCGGTGCTGCTCGTAGGAGGACCTCTGGCAGACATGCACCTGCAGGACAGAGTGCAGCAGCTGGTATCACCAGACGCATGTTCCAGACTGTAATGGCGGCACAGGCACGTGCTGAACGGCAGAACAGACAAGGGCAGAGGCTGCAGAGGGCTGCTATCCATACCCTAAATGACAACATCCAGGCATTGGAAAATTCTCAACAGCAGATTGCTGATGTTCTGGATAGGCGATTGGATGACATGGTTGGAATCCTAGACCGTGGCATGGCAATCCATGAGCGTGATCTGTCTGTGCTGGAACATCTGGTAGGAGTGAGGTGTAGACCACGTGGACATAGGCCAGCAACACCACCTAGTGTAGGTCGACGTGAGTGTGCCACCTCACATGCCCGCTCCCATAGTGCCAGTGGAAGTAGCAGTGCAGCTGGTGCTGCGCTGTCCACACCAGGACACAGCAGGCCATGTGGACGTGGCCCTGGATGTTCTCAGCGGGGATACGGTCCGAGTGGACATGTGTCGTTGGACAGTAGCCACTCTGTACCTCCACCTGGTAGTGCCCGTGCAACCCCAGGCAGGCACAGGTCATGTGGCCATGGACGGACACAGTGAGCTGTACAACCTGGTCTGTATAATCTGGGGCTGTCAATTATACTCCGTGTAGGCCACACAAATGGCAGAACTGTGTACACACATACACGCACACAGCAAACACAACTGTAGGGCTCCACTACATCCACATGCATTCTGAACAGACATGTCCAATCAAATCACTGGCCCTTACACACACACATGATGTCATCCATTGGTGCAGCCTATGCCCCTGGCAAACATATCACCCTGTGCATATGATGAAGCCTGTGCTGCATCCCTGTCATCCACACCATCGGTGCAGGGATATGCTCAAATATTCTGATGCACAGGGTGAACAGAATAGTGAGAGGTGTATGTAATATTACCTGTGTATGCATAGTGAGGGATGTGTATGTTGCAGTGGTTGTGTGTGAATACTGAGAGATGTGTATGTGACATAGGTTGTGTACTGCTGACATGCACCGGTCATACCATGTAGTTCAGGTGCAGCATGCATTGTGATGCGTTCACGGTATGTGTTTCAGTTACATCTGTAGCACCATGTTGGTTGTGATACCCTGGTTCCCTCCTATGGTGTACTTGCATGTGCCTACACGTTGCAGTGTTTGCAGTCCCCCACGTGTAACTGTGGATTACTCACAGGCACGTCTGGCAATATCAGCATGCTACATGTACCCTCAACCTGACTGTTGGAAACACCAACATGGCACAGATGTCCGCACATATACTGCACCTGATGCATGTGGTCAGTGCCACAGGCTGCACTGGACAGTGACATGACATACATAGCAGTACACATTACAGGTATGATGACATGGTGCAGGGGTTGTACACAGCGGTCTGGCCAATGATGATGTGAGGTGTCACTTGGTAGCTGGAGGCCACACTGTGTAGCAGTAGGACCCTGTAACAGTACGGGAACATGGCCGCATTCACGGGGTGTACACCACTATAACGCACACCCCATAGTGTTGAGGTGGGGACCCTTGCCTATGTGGTCATCACCCTCACAGTACTATGCACCCACACGACATGTCACAGAGAAGGAACATGCACAGGTAGCCAGTATGGCTGGGACCTATGGCATCAACAGGGTAGTGCACTGCATCACCATTATGGGTTAGTCACCACATGGGGTTAGTGATCATTTCTCACTGTATATTAGCATACACCCTCACACCAAGCACCAGACATATATACACACACACACACACACACACACACACACACACACACACACACACACACACACACACACACACACACACACACATACACTGTGGTGACCACACATGTGTATACGGATAGCCAACGTGTGTGATGCACCACACCGGCCGACATCATGCTTCCCACACTGACATATATACAGATCTCTACAACGGTGTACAGGTATGTGTAACAACTGGGACATAATCCCCACGATATGTGGCATCTCTGGTCACACATTCGGACACACATGGCAGTGCTGGGAATGATACACCTGCCATATGATGACACGTTTGATAGACATGCAGCGGTATTGATTGCATTATGTGTACCAACGCTATGTCTGGCAATTGTGCTGCTATATGCACATGGGAGGTTGTAGGTGTTACAGGTGCCATGGGACATATAGTTGGTAACACCTGACCACTGTGTATGCGTTATGTCAGCACCGTCACGTAACAGTGACATAGCGTACTGTTTGCACATGGCATGATAGGCTGGTGTGTGACACAACTGTGAACCACTCCCTGCACACATACATCTACACAGGTGGTTCACCACATTATGTACACACATCCCTCCATACGTGCTGTGTGTATGTCACCGTATACAAGTGTCAATGATGGTGCTGCATTGCGACTGCATGTCGAAGTTAGGTGCAACTATGTTACGGACATCGGCCACTGCACATGCATGGTTGCTGCATGCACAGCACAGATGTCACATGTGTCTCCTGTTGCCATGTTTGTATGCATTACTATTGTTGGACATGTGTGTTGACATACATAACACATGGACTGTGGTATAATATCACGGGTGTCACAGGCGACCAGTACAAGGGTATGTGTCCCAGTCAACATTGCTACCCCCTGTAGTGTGAGCATACAACAGACATGGACCCACCTTCCATTTGCATGCGTAGCATTGCTTAGGCCACTGTTATGCATGAGGTACATCAAAGGCTATGCTATGTATTTATGTGTTGTGTGTGCAGTCCATGCACACATCCACACAATCACATGTATGACATATCCATATGTGTGTTCATTGGTATGCAGCAACAGTCATGTGTCACAGCTGTGTAAGGGCTGTGGTATGTCTTGAGCTGACCTGTTCATGTATACTGGTATCGTTGCAATGCATAACACCTGTTGGATCCCTGTTGGTACATGTGTACTCTGCACATCTGGTGTACACCTCTGTACAGCCCAGTGGTCATGTGTCACATGGTGTTGTGGTACTGTAAGGCTGTGTATTGCTGCACCGACGACATGTTGATGACTTGACAGCTACAGTGTACACTGCAGTGTGTACGTGTGTGACCTGCACCTGTGACAGCTGTGATGGCAGCTGTGTGTGTACAGGTCACTGCATGTGTGTGACCCCCCTGTGCGTGAGGACAGTTATACCTTACTGTGCCCTTTTGTACTGTGCCCTTCTGTGTGTACACTCCATCTGCATGCACGACAGCTCTTTGCAACAGCTAAGTGTGTGAGCATGCCCAGTATGCTGTTGTGTAGATGGACACACAGTACAGTCCATGTACGCAGGTGTGTAGATGGACACATAGTACAGTCCAAACTTCGACTTTCCATGTTTACACTCCATCTGCATGCAAGATGGCCCTTTGCAACAGCTAAGTGTGTGAGCATACCCAGTACACTGTTGTGTAGATCGACACACAGTACAGTCCAAACTGACGTATATTACCAGGTGTGCGGTCATGGCCAGTGACACCTTGTGTCGGTGATGTCTCTCTGTGCATGGGCATGGCCGTTGACATCCTGTATTGCCATGGTGGTCATCCAGGCAACAGATTTCCAGCTTCAACGTCAGGATGGATGCCTACCGAGTACACACTGGGTGACTATCTTGAAGGGTGTACTGTCTGTGGTGCGTACTGTGTCTATGTATTGTTGTTGTAGTGCTCCATACATGTATAGTTGCCCCGAGTACACCACTGCCGTGTGTTTGTGTACATCTACCGTGGGACAGTACTATGTCTGATCGTACACTCTCTATACAATCCCTGCCGGCGTCCTGACATTTGCGAATGATGACACGTGCCTAGAAGAATGTCTGTGGGACTGCTGTGTTTAGTAATCTCGGTAGCGCATTCTGTAAATGTGTCATGCTGTAGTGTGATAGGGTAGTTAGGTGTAAGTTCGATTCCCAGCCCTGCCAAGTGTGTGTGTGTGTGTGTGTGTGTGTGTGTGTGTGTGTGCGCGCATGCTCCCGTCCGCCTGGGGACTCAGGTTATGCTTTTAGATGCTTCATACCACAGATATATCCTGTTGACATCTTTGCCTTTGCGGATGTTGACACACACCTAGAAGAATGCCTGTGGGACTACTGTGTTTAGTAATCTCGGTAGTGCATTCTGTAAATGCGTCATGGTGTAGTGTGATAGGGTAGTTAGGTGTAAGTTCGATTCCCAGCCCTGCCAAGTGTGTGTGTGTGTGTGTGTGTGTGTGTGTGTGTGTGTGTGTGTGTGTGTGTGTGTGTGTGTGTGTGCGCGCATGCTCCCGTCCGCCTGGGGACTCAGGTTATGCTTTTAGATGCTTCATACCACAGATATATCCTGTTGACATCTTTGCCTTTGCGGATGTTGACACACACCTAGAAGAATGTCTGTGGGACTACTGTGTTTAGTAATCTCGGTAGTGCATTCTGTAAATGCGTCATGGTGTAGTGTGATAGGGTAGTTAGGTGTAAGTTCGATTCCCAGCCCTGCCAAGTGTGTGTGTGTGTGTGTGTATGTGCGCATGCTCCCGTCCACCTGGGGACTCAGGTTATGCTTTTAGATGCGTCACACCACAGATATATCCTGCTGACGTCTTTGCCTTTGCAGATGCTGACACGCACCTTGAAAAATGCCTGTGGGACTGCTGTGTTTAGTAATCTCGGTAGCGTGTTCTGTAAATGAGTCATGCTGTAGTGTGATAGGGTAGTTAGGTGTAAGTTCGATTCCCAGCCCTGCCAAGTGTGTTTGTGTGTGTGTGTGTGTGTGTGTGTGTGTGCATGCTCCTGTCTGCCTGGGGACTCAGGTTATGCTTTTAGACGCTTCACACCACAGATATATCCTGCTGACGTCTTTGCCTTTGCGGATGTCGGCACGCACCTAGAAGAATGCCTGTGGGACTGCTGTGTTTTCTAATCTCGGTAGCGTGTTCTGTAAATGCATCATGCTGTAGTGTGATAGGGTAGTTAGGTGTATGTTCGACTCCCAGTTCTGCCAAGTGTGTGTGTGTGTTTCCAGCTGCATGACAACATTACATTGCTTTTACAGTGTTCACTCACCATACCATCTGTGCGGCATCTTTGCCTTTGATGCCGCTGTCTACAGGCTAGACGTATGCCTGTGTGATTTCCATGATCTACTAATCACGGTTGCACGTTCTGTCACTGCGTAATGCTGTTGTGTGGTACAGTGGTTATATTCGTGTTCTGCTCACAACCCTGCCACGTGTGTGTCTGTGTGTGTATGTCTGTATCTATCTATATACATAATCCCAACATTGTCAGTGCAACGTTCGTGTTACGGGCGGTGTTACACGCCCTTACAGGCGTTTGCTGTATAGCTTCGCAGACATCTATCCTTGCTGTACTCTCACTCTACTCATACACGCCGGAGGCTTCATGTATCATGGCCTAGTTTTGCTGTGTGTATGTCTATTTGTGCTGTGTGCATGGCTGTGGGTATGTCCCACTATCATCATTTGTAAAGGTGACAGCCCTATAGGTACTTCATGTAGACTGCTGTGTTATTTGACATGTCAGCACATACCTGTGGACAGTACTGAACGTCCTACTGCAGCGCTTTTCATACCTTCTGAGTTATCTTGCAGTCGATAATGCTGTTTCCTCACACATGTATCTGTTTCTGATCATACCACTCCACCTCCTAGAGCAAACATCTGGACAGAGCCTTAACTGATAGTGGGACACATAGGGGCAGAATTTAAATATTGCTCTTACAAACGTAGATAGTTGACACAATAATAGATTTTGCATTAGTATGACTTTTCTGACGGGTTTGGTGTCTTAAACCCACTTGTTTGTCATTATTTAATGACTTCAGTTCTCAGGAATTTGCCAGAATGGTACTGATTTTAAGAGGGACACACCAAATATATGAGGCAAAACTCTGCACATTCTGCGTAAATCTGTACAGTTGCGGAGTATGTGTCTGATACAAGATATCGATTTTCTGACACCAATACACGCACTGTATGGCGGCATCACAGGCCAGATGCCATTACATTTATATTGCAGGACACACCAACCCAGAGGGTTGTATTCCTCACAAAGGCCAACAGCTGCTTATCCATACTAATTATTCTATCATGTACCTTATGTGTACACCGGTATTTGCTCTTTCTGTCAGTGGCAGAGCTCACGTACGAGTATGGGGACTGGACATTGCAACGGTGACACTGCATGACACTCTGAGGGACACATTTCTTTTGAGTCTATTAACCTTCCACATAGACTTTCACAGGGCATACATTGTCATTCACATTTGTCGGAGTACATGCTTATGACTTGTACATGTTTTGTCATTTGTCCTGATGTCTTTCTTCTCACCTGTCCACCTAGTATCACTAGTTCTGTACATGTATTTTGTGCAGGCTACCTTCATAACTTTCACCTGCACACATTATGGGTAAACGCCCTGACGTTTGACCTTTGCTCTTGTTACATTTGTCATAATAATGTGCCTTTCTGGTAAATTACTGGTAAGGCATTACGAACTGTGCGGTTAGATAATAGTGACTGACATTTCTATGTCATGATTAGTAACACTCATAACATTCGTATTCCTGACTACGCCAGTATTCAATGTTCTGACTTTGTCTGGGGTATATCTAATATAGTCCCTATTTGTATTTCATGTACTATGCCTTAGTGCTGCTGTCTTATTCTGACAGTTTGCCAGGTATGGTTATCATCTTGGTCGTACGCATGTCCATCCATGATAATCGCCTACATGACACTGATATAGGGCCCTGCATATTCCCACAATGGTTTACGCAATATCCAGTGGATGGTTTGCCCCATTATTGGGAATATAGGCGTGTGCCATACCCACATCACTCCCACTGGGCGGACCTAATAAATCTGGGCCAAACAACACCTAGTCCCATTTCTGCATACCCATGATTCCCATACCTGACACCCCTCCACAGTACCCATTACACATGTTTAATGTGAGCGGTACTAAAGTGTGGAGACACTTATAAGCACTCCCCACTCTCCGGATATCAGTTCGTATGTCATACATTCTATTGACACATGTGTTATTACCCTTGCACCTGCTACTGTTGCATGTACAGCTATATCGTATTTGCTGAGGTCACTTCTTTTGCGTCAGTGACGGTTGACACTACGTATGGATCAATTTTTGGGGTCCTGCAATGGACACCTATATTCATGTTTAAAGTGTAGAACTTGCCGGACTGTCACTTTCTGGCCAATGGTTTTGAAAGCAGCGGTTTATTCACCTTTCGTGCATGTCTGTTTGTCTACCCATAATAGCTATGCCGTGGCCTATTTATACACATATGTCATATCTACAGGACATATGTTTGTTGTGTATATATATATACATGTACAGTCCTCATTTCATAATTTGCTTTGGTTTACGTCTGTGGATTGTGTGTATACACATATATCTATATCCATACCATATCTTTCCACTGTACAGATTGTCACAGAATGTACTGCTGGTTGCCTCTTTATCTTCGGTGTGTTTTTCATAACCTTGTGTGTATCTGGCAATTTAGTGGCATTTCATTAAAGACTTACATTGGGAAATACTGGCAAGCAGTTCAGGTTACGACTGCATACCCTTCAGAGAATCCATGCTACTGACACACTCGTTATTCTATCCACTTTCTATGTTTGTTCTGGCACATATCTGGGGATTGTCCCTATTTGTACCAGTAGTTTGCATGGCTTTGTCCAGTTTCATACTTTACGGGGTTAACAGGTTTGAGCCATGTATATATAACGTGGGGGGAAACAGCATTCATTTACTATGCTGTGAGCGGATCACACACGCACAGGCGCACTTGCATATACATGTTGTGGGTTACATCTGTTTAATAGATATGTGTGCTTGAGCGGCCTTTCATACTTCTGACCGTAACACTTACTTATCTGTAGTCTGGTTTACGGACTGGTGTGAAACACACGGTTCACCTTTACGTATTTAACTGTGTGTACAGCACAAACGCATTCATTACACTTTACAGGGATATCTGCAGTGGTCGTAGGTCAACAGGGACTGCATTCACGTTGGACGGATGCCAGAAACAGTATTCTGTTGCTGTTCTGCCTCATTGATATGCATACCCATAGTACTTAGCTACATCGACATACGCCTCACCGCTTCACTTACAACACAGGCATCCATTCCCCTGCTGTGAGAAACGCGGTACTACATATTACACATTCCCTATTGCCTACTGCTCTGGACCTCAGCTGCATTGTTAATCACTCCGAGGATATGCAGAACACCAGGGCATATAGTCGTATCACATACACGTTTCTGATTGTCAGGGTGTTCATGTAGTGATCTGGGTATAGGCTTGTCTGCCTGGCGAACGGAAATTCCCTGGCCGAGTTCAAATGTCAGATGAAGCATTTGGACAGTGAGCTTCTCCCTATTATGAACATTTTACCTGTATTTATAGACACATGTGTTTGTGCACCTATCAGGAGCTTATTCTGTTGGCTGTACATATTATGGGTGGGGTTGTTACGGTCCATACTCCCCGGTGAGGGGGGGGGGTGTTTCCCATTCACATTTGACTATTACCTGTATTCATTCATACGGGGATTATTTTCTTGGACATGTTGTGACTACAGGTATGCAGTTGTACATTACACAAATGTCATGGGTTGTTACTGTACATATGTATGGACCATACCTCTCAACCTCTTTGAGCAACAAATCTGTGCAAACCCTACATGCTGGGGAGAGCGAGAGGGACACATTTTAACTAGTTTCCTTACAAGCTTATAACATCGATAGAATACTAGGTTTTGCATTATCATGACTCTTCTGCGGGATGTGGAGTGTTATACTTCATCCTCATTATTTCGTGACGTCAATCCACACCTATTTACCAGACAGACGCAGATAGTCGGAGGGACACAACAATATGAGCCAACAGTCTGGTCATTCTGCGAATATCTGGACAGTTGAGTGATATGGTACAAACCTCTGTAATACGCTGTTGTGTTCTGGCACAGCAGTAGCTCGGCATTAGGGACAGATGTCGGGACGTGCTGGCAGACAGTTGAGTTTCAGACTTCATACTCCGGACATTAATGCCATTGTGCAAACTGTCATTCTATGATATATCTATGTTTATTCATCCACATGGATATATTCCTGCTTGCACCTGTTATACATTCTAGGGATCTCACTCCTCTGAGCTCTCCATACTCCTGCTCCTCTCTACCCTCCAGCTTAACCAGACTTAGCTGACACTCACTTGACTCCAAGTATGTCATTGTTGTAAATTTCTGTATTACCACTACAAAACTCTGGATTTGCACTGACTTATTATGCACATTTTATGCATGTGTATTTCCTGACTGTATGCCTTTTACTCTTGTATTTTACCTTTAACATTATGTAGCCTTTATTTCCTTGTATTGCTTGTGGAGCTTTTCTATCCGGGCCTCCGCTGTTACTGGACACTTCTTTGCCCAGTGGACTTCCCGGGTACTCAGACTGCACATACATGAATAACTTCTAACAGCTATCTTTGCATATTGTACCTGCTGTTGTACCTTTGCCTCACTTGTATTCACGGCTCTGTCCAGATATCTATCTCACACAGGTTGTCAGGTATGGTTGGTCATGCCGGCACACACTAGGTATCCCTCACACTTCATCAGGGTTATCCTGTTAATGTCGGGTGTCTTCCTCACCCTTCTGCCGTTTGCCACTATGCGAGTGTGCAATATATTCTCCCGCATATTTGTGTGGGGACACGTGCGTCACGGGAAGGTGTTTTATCCTGGGTACTAGGTTATGCATGACCACTCAGGTCTGAACAGTGTCTTGGACCTCTACTTCACGTTCTGACTTGTGTCCAGATATGTACAGGATTGGACACCTTGTCGTCATACCCATTCTACTATTTACACAGGTTACTTATCCCGTAAGGGATATTCCAGAAATTGGACCATTCCACACAGAAACGATATCGAAATGTATTTTGGCTTTATGAAAATGTGCAGGGGGTTTAACATGCAGGAAATACATGGTTTGTTATACTGACACTGCCTAGGGTGACAATACCTACTACATATGCGTAGGGGTCAGTATGTGTAGCTGTGTCTGCAACGAACCAGTGGGCCACGTACGGGTGGATTTGGTGGACGTTCTGTTATGGGGGTGGGTTGTGTGATGTGGAGGGTATGCTGGGTAGCCCATTATGCGGCCAGGTGTGTTGCATTTGTTATGGCCAGTTCCATCAGGACCAACCTGTGGGTATGTGACAGTGACATATCTATATATTTTGATCGCACATTTACATGATACATATGTTTGTGGGATTGTGTTCTACACTATGGCCTGTCTGCTTGTCTTGTAGCTGTTTCTCCATGTGTTTGTGTTTATGTCCACTTCACCCGCTGCCCCCTCCTATACCTCTGGTTCACCTTTTCTGCATATGACACAGTATCGCCTTTGCGGGTTTTACCATTACCCATCCACCCCTCACATGCAGATTACTCACATCCGATAGCTCACTACTTTTGTTGTTGGGCCATGACACGGCCAGAGTAGCACATTGACTGCCCTACAGGTGTCGGGTTCCTTTATGGTTGTGTGGACTACCCTGCCATGTTTGCTTCCCATGTGCTATACTTCACACACATGGGTACATGCCCATACTTCACTTTCATTACTTAGTTGGTATACCCGGGTGCTACCCGTTCGGCTGTGTCACATACTAGTTTGGCTTCTACCGATGACTCCCGGGTTTTGCAGACCTGTTGTACTCATTGGGGGGTTGGCACCTTTTCCTATGTCCATGCTATTCCTTCCACATATCTGACTGTTGTGGACAATGCCTCCCCACAGTCTACGGTACTGTTTCCACCTTTTCAATTGGCCACAATGTAACATTTGCGGTGGACACAACACATTTTACATGCCGACACATACCCACGGTCCGTTCGGCAGATAGAACTTACAACTCTTGCCTATATCTAAGCTTTAGTCTTGTAGCATTTCAGTGACTTATTCTTTTTCTTATGACATTTATGTAATATACGTGTGGAGAACAACTGTTTAATGCCACTATTACATGACATCTGAGGGATAATTATGTCCTATAATCTCTGCACATTTGCCATGTTTACAAGCTTGTGTCGGGACACATCTGGCCGCAGCGGTACTGTCACTCGCAAAGTGGGACAAGTGGTATTCTTAGTCGATGGTACGGGTCATACTGTTCCTTTCGGCCTACATGTGTCCTTATTGTTGTAGCTGTTTCTATGCCCCTGATTCATTTACATGTGTATTCTATTCCCTATCACATTTGTTATGTGGGATACAGACATACCTTTTGTATGTGACTATTACATCCCTTGTGGGATATGATTCGGACATACAGTCACTACATATATCTACATTTCTCCTCGTGTATTTTGTTACGGACACATCTGTACAGCTATGTACCCTCCCTCACATTATGGGTCAGCTGGTGACCCTCTCCATTGGGCTGGACATACCTCCTGGCGGCACCCTAGCATATGATATGTTTCACTTCCGCATGGTATAGCTATCAACACTACATTGGACTATGGGCACACATTTTTTTTTGTCATTTGTTCAAGGATAGGGACCTGTTATTCCCTATCGTGCATTTGTGTTTTCTTCTTTATTTTCTGTTCGCAGGGACTATCTTGCATGCTTTGTATACGTTTCAGTCTCCACGGACACTGATAGGTGCGATTATTACTGCAGGCGGACTATAATATTCAGCAGTTTAGGTTGCTCATTGACAGCCGACATTGACACGCCTCCCTCCGCATCTTCGTTATGCCCCATGCACTCGCACACATTTCCTATGCACGTGGCTGGGGCGGCTGCATGCCTTCATTAATATGCATATGGCGCTACTACTCCATATATACGCCGCACGGCCGGCGCAAGCCTTACACTGGCCTTGCGCCGAGCTTCATGAATCCGGGGGAATGTGTTTTACCAGGTTTGAAAGCCAATATAGCATACCTCTCATTTTTTTTTTTTTTTGCTTAAAAATTCTGAATAAATCTACAAATAATGTTGAGACAATGGATAAAAGTCATGGACCATTTTTAAATACTGCTGTAATTCTCTTAAAAAGTTAATCGAACAACACATTTTCCATCATCATGCAATTTTTTCAACAATTGCAAGTATGAAACTCTAATGCCTGACATTATTGACTTAATGAATGTTCCTTGATTTGCTGCAAAATTTTACAAGGGACATGGAGAAAAAAGAGGAAAAATCAGAGGCATTCTACAAAATCAGGGATGGCTGAGCAGTACACAAAGCAGAAACAAAGTACTCCTCTGGCAGAAGGTTAAACAGCTTTAATGGTTGTTAGACACGTCATTCTGCTACACTTTCTGGATGTAAGTGTGACAGAGTCAAGTTTTAATGGCTTTTAAAAAGTGCTTTAACTTCTGCCACTATTCTGTGTTGACTGGCACTGTACGCTGTTAGTCCCTAGCATGGGACCTGATATTAACTTTACTGAGGGTGTCTTAAACAAGATGTTTTTAAATAAACCCTGTTACAATTAAGTTATGTGCTTGGGAAGTGCTTAACAAGTGTGATTGTGCCTCTCCATATACTGCAATATACTTTAAAGAAACAGCAACCAAATGAGTAGGGTAAAGGCAGAGTGCAAATCGAAAATAGCTCAAAGACAAGGAAACTACAGAATGTAAACAAGAAATGGAAGTACTTCAAAAGATTTTTTACAAATTCAAGAAAGCTGCGTTTTTTTTTGCTAGGGTGGCACAGTGCAGCAGCAGATAAAATTGTCACCTGAAAGCAAGAGGTTCTCCAGTTCAATTCTCTACTAGGGGCCTTCTGTGTAGCGTCCTGCATCTTTTCCCTGTGTTCAAGTGTTTTTTCTCTGGGTTCTCTGGTTTCCTTCCACATTCCAAAGACATACAGTGGGTGGACTGGGTACTCTAAATTGGCCATAGGTGTGAGTGTGCATGTGAGTAAGTGGTATGAAAGAACAACTGTGTCACGGCTAGCCACCCTGTGGTGTGAACCTTGGTTCTAGGTGATTATCATTGTTGAAGTGACACCCCAACCCCATGTGGAAAAATGAGAAAAGGGGTTGTGGATGGATGAAAGCTGCATTTTTGTTTTTTAGCTTTATAGTCTGAACAATTTGAGGGAAAAAGATACATTAGATGGGTGAGACATTCTAAATCTGTTACCACGCTGAATTAGCAATTGTATAACTGGCCCGATATTGAATTTTTCCATCAGTAGCATAGCTAGTGTAGGGTGAGAGGGGTACCTACCCTGTGCGCAGAGTTTTGGGGATGCAATCAGCTGATCCCAAACTTTCTTTAATGCAATACTGACTTTTAAAAGATGGCTTGGCATTTGAAGTCAAACCTGAGTGATGTAGTACTCTATGTGTGGTCTAAATGGTAGCAGCTGTACTATAGCATTCTTGGGGCATGTGCTGGCTGCACGAGCTCTGCTGGTGCTTGTGCTTCCCTGCAGCTGGAACATATTCCTGCACACTCTTTTTTCAGGCCTCTGCTGCAGCTTCCATGAGGATATTTAATGAGCTGCTCATCCCATAAGCTTGTCTAGCTGCATTAATTGTTAATGAGCATTGGGGCTTGTGAGGTATGCACAGTAAACAGAGGAAACGTGGCTGTGATCATGGTCACAATGTTTTTTTTAATCCCAGGAATATGTTATGGCAGTCTTCTAATGCCGATATTCTTTTTTTTTTTTTGATTCTTGAAAGTGTGACTCTAGGTATGTAACATGTCCTTAGTATCGCTTTGCAAAATGCAAATAGGACATAATGGAACATTTTTTTTTTAATCCAGGGCTGCAATATTGTTTCTTAAGTTATTTGAGAATATGTGTAAATTCTCATGACTAGACATACTATTTTTGGTGTACTGAATTCCAAACATTCTAAATTAAAGTAATGTTTGTCACTTAATACCACATTTGGTCACTCTCCTAGTAAACATTCTGAAGTGTTATGCTGTTTTACTAACTTTCTTACTTGTTGAGTATATAAATGAATGAGAGCTACACGTGTGTCTGCAAAGAGCAGTTTATTTATTTATTTTCATTTACTTCTGTTTGGTAACCAGGTAAGTGGACTAATCAGAAGACAATTTTTAGCCACAATCGGAGCAAAGAGGCAAAAATACAGAAGATAAATTTGAACTGAGTTACATGCAACTAAGCAAAACAATCATGCATGATAAAACAGTAAATTGTAACGCATGTCAGACAGAATAAGTAATGTTATTACATTATGTATAGTATACAGATTAATATATCATAGCTATTAGATTTTTGTCTTGATGGTTGCCATACAATTAATTTGTTAATGATAATGACATTAGAAACAGCTACAAAACTGATGTACAGTATATACAGTTTACAGCCAAGAATTGAATATAGAATATATATTATTGAAGAGAAATAGTAATAGCAAATAAATGGAACACTATAATATATACTATTTGTAGACAGTCAGGACCTGTGCTAAGGAAATAGACTATAAAACAATACAGAAGTAGAATTATAAAACAATGGAGACAGTAAAATTTGACAATTGAGAAAACGCATGGAATTAATCATAAGCAATAAGTAGTAAGACACTGTAACATAAGCACAACGTACTCTAGTGACATTTGTAAGTATATCTCTGGCACAGATCAATATGATGGTAGTTTAACCTCTGTCCCTACTGCACCCGATTGTGGCTTCATTGCTTAAATGTATTATAAAATTTATTTTTGACTCTTTTAATGTAGACAATGTGTTGATCTCCTTGGAAAGATGATTCCAGATGGTGGGCCCTAGCTGTTTGCTTTTTGCTTGACATGTTAGTAACTGGAATCTTTTTTTTTTCCAAAAACATTTTTATTAAATTTTGTTAATACACATGGACATAAAGTATTAAAAATAAACAATATAAAACATAATAACTATTTACACTATATACAAACATCCATGATAAACATTTGTTTTATCCAAGAAAGGTAATCAATATTTATCTAACAATCTCTCCAGTTTTTGGCAAGCTAGTCTTTTGTGTGTTACATTTGATGATCTCTGATAAATAGTTTGCATTTCTTTTTTACATACATATTTTGCTATTGAAATAAACTCAGTAAACATAAGATCTTGCTTATTTTTCCAGTTCAATGTAATTATTTTTTGAGCAATAGCTAGAATTAACGAGCAGGTAACTGATGTCTAGGAATTACACTTGGGGTAGGGACATTGAATAATATCAAAGAGCTAGTAATTTGATAGTTATCAGACCAGAGGGCTTTTGTGAAATGTCTAAAATCACTCCAGTATTGTGTGAGAGTTCTACATTCGATGAACATATGAACCCAGTTGGCTTCAAGAATATCACCACACCTCCAGCATTTGCTTTCATTACTCTTGGTTATAAGGTCAATTCTGTGTGGAGTGTGAAAGCTTATATGAATAAATCTCCAGGTATATAGTCTCCAATATAAAGATGATGAAGTGTTTTTTATTGAATTTAATAACGGTTTCTTATTATCGTTAGATAAAGGTTCACCATTAATCTTTATGGAGTAATTCCAAAAAGCTTGGTCAAAAGTAATCAAGTGTTCTCGTAGGATTTTATATACAGGTGATATGCTTAATTTATGTTCAATGTTCATTGAACTACACCATATGAATTGTATCAATCTTGGTATAATATCAGTTTCCAGATTTATTGACACTCTCACTTTTTTTTCAACAAACTGTCTTAAAAATTGAATACAGAGCCAATTATTTTGACAGACATTATATCTGGCTAAGAGAAAGTTCATTGGTTGGATGTTCTTATTGTCTATAAACTGGTGCCAAAACTTTAGATTATTCTCTTTATGATTCCACATCTTATTGATATTGAAGGTATCTAGGCAATCTAGTTTATAAGCTATGGGAAATGTAATGAAAAAGGTGTTCTTTAGACTATAATTGTTGTTGATTATATTTTTGAAAATATAAAATATTTGGTTTATACCATGCGACAAGTAGCTACATTTCTTATTATATAAGCAATATTCACAGAGTATCCAAAATATTTTGTTAATTCCAAAGGTTTCCTTAAACTGTGTTCCTGAGTTCTCAGAGGAAGTTATATGTATTTCATGCAGTTGTTTCCAGCTAGAGGTGTATATGGATTAAATCCAGTGTAGTATTATGTTAATAATAACAGATTTGGAATATGATTCTATGTTGGCAAAGCCAATCCCATTACTGTCCCAGGATCTAACATGCCATTTATAGGCTATTCGTGGTTTCTTTGGGAACCACAGAAAAGTTAGTAATAGGGAATCTATTTTTTAAAGAATTTATTAGGAGGAGGTAAAATCAATGATTGTATGTAAAACAAAATGTTGGGCAAAATAATCATTTTTATCAATGTAAGTCTGTCTTCCATGGTGAAAAACATTTTGTTCCACTTTTTAGTCAAGTCACTGATTATAGCTACCAGTTTAGTGAAGTTAAATGTAATAGTCTCATTCCATTTATTCTTAATACTTACTCCTAGATAATCTATCTTATCGTTTTCCCAGTTGAATGTATTGTATTTTTGCAAATTGCTATTTATTTTCTTATTGATTAAAAGTGTTTTGGTTTTATTTTGATTAAAATTGAGCCCTGAGATTTTTCCAAATAGAGTTATGACATTCATGATATGTTGTAAAGAGCCTTCTATGTCACTGGATGTTAGTAGAATATAGTCAGCAAAAAGCTAAACTTTTGGACAGTATCCCTCATTAACTTGAAATCCTTTGATATTTGGGTTATTTCTAATAAATGAAGCAAAAGGTTCCACTGATAAAGTAAAAAATAATGGGGATCGAGGGCAACCTTGTTTAGTTCCCTTGTGAATTTTTAATGGGGAAAATAGACATGAACCAATCTTAACAAATGCTTTAGAATCACTATATATATTTAATATCAGTTTAGTGAAATCTGAAGTAAAGTTAAATTCTTTAAAGATTTTTTGTAAGTATGGCCAACTAAGGAAATCAAACTCCTTATCAATATCCAGACTAATAATAGTTAATTGTTTCTTGGTTTTGTTTGCAATGTCTGTTAGAGATAGTAGCTTAATAATATTGTTGTGTACTTTTCTATGTAAGATAAATACAGTTTGATCAAAGTGGGTTAGATTGGGTAATATATTCTTTAGCCTTTTGGCCAGGATAGACATGAAAATTTTATAATCAGTATTTAACAATGATATGGGTCTATAGGATGCACATAGTTGGGGGTCCTTACCTCATTTCAGAATGGGGGAAATTATTGAGTACTTCCACGAGGGAGGGAAAATGAAATCTTGTTTAACCATGGAAAATGTGTTTAATAACTTTATTGTGTGCTCTGGAAGAATTTTATATATTTCTGGGATTATCCCATCTAACCCTGGGGCTTTATTATCCTTCAAATTTTAGCTTGTTCTTTCACTTCTGCTAAGGTTATTTGTTTATTTAGGGTACTATTTTGTTGTTTTTATAGTTTAGTTTTGATATTTTCTTGTAGAAATGTATCTATTACATCATCTGAATCTAGTGGTGATTGCATGTCATTGATTGACCGTTAATGATTTCTAAAGGCTTCTAATATACCTCCTAAATCAGTTGTTCTTTTTACTGTGTTATTATTCTTGTATTTAATTTATTAATGTGATTTTGTTTATTAATTTGTTTGGATCTGACAGCTAGTTTATGTAAATGTCTGGGTTTACTGAATAGGACTGTAGTTTAATCTTTTCTAAGCTTACAGCAACCTTATGATTCAATATTTCTAAATATTTGTGGTTTAGCTTAGAAATTTCAGTAAGTACTGCTTTATCATTTTATTTTAAATTTAGTCCTAACTTATCTATTTTGGCTTGTAACTCAGAAAGTTCCTTGTCCCATTCCTTTCTCCTTTGAAAATACCAAGCTTTAACTCCACTAAAGATGTGAACATTTAATGCATCTCAGAGTATGATATCTGTTACTTCACCGTTATTGTTGTTTTCCATAAATGCATTTAATTCTTTTAATAACCACTCCTTAAAACCTTTTAACTTAGTAGCACAGGCTGGGATTCTTTGAAAAATTATCATATCATCTTTTTTCACAGTGAAGCTGAACAAAAAGGCATTGTGGTCAGAGAGTGAACATGACTGTATTGAAACATCACTTATTTTAGAGTAAAGAGTGTTAGACACAAAAATCTTATCAAAATTAGTTTGTGTGCTAAATCGGAAAGAATAACGAGTGTATTGAAGTGAATTTTGAACTCTTAAATTATGTATGTCTCTGAAATTCATTGAGGCTATAAAACTGTTTACCTTTTTATCTTGGTCGTTAGTTTAACCTTATTATTTTTAAAGGTGTCTTCATCTGATAACAAGCAATTGAAATCTCCTGCCAGAATAATTTCTCCCTTTGCATGTAAAGTAATGAGATCCAAGCATTTCTTCACATATTTAGTTCCTAGACCAGGAATCCAATATGAGTTTACCAGTGTGAATCATTTCTTATTAACTTCTAGAACTACTAAGCTTAACATTCAGTCTTTATCTGAAAAGGTGTTTAAAATTTTAGGTAGTGTATAAGTATTATTCCATAGTATAAGAGCACCTCTTCTTTTGGTTCTGAAGCAGGAATCTGTGAGAACTGTAAAACCATTAAATGATAATTTTTGCAAATCCTTTTCCAGCAAGTGGGTTTCCTGCAAGAAGATTATCTGAGCTCTGTGCATTTTAATGAATTTAATTAAACCAGCTCTTTTGACATTGTTATTTAAGCCATTAATATTTAATGATAAGCATTTATATATCATCATTTGTTAAAGTTATATTTAGAGCATCAATAATACCTTCCAAGTATAATGACGAAGTAATTCATGAAATTATGTATCATGGATGAGTCAAAAATCTTTAGAAACAAATTCTGAAACCAATAACTAAGAAAACATACATACGTGGAACCTAAAGTTCCAGGTTTAGTTAATAAATTAACTAAACCACCCTTTAACACCATCTCACACACCAAAAACATACATAAACAGCTTCTGCTTTAAATGTAGTATATAAAACAGTAAAGCATTTCTAAAGTAACTCAACAAGTATGAATATAAAAAGTCCATCAGGCAATCACAGTGGATTTGCATGTAATATTGTATAAACCACTACTAGGTATTGGAAAATAAGGAGTCAGTTTCACCAATTAACCTAGTTGCTTTATCGACATAAGCTTCTAATACCTATATATTTTATACCTGTATTACAGTCTCTTGTGTTTATAACTATAGCAATACAGAAAAAAAGGGGGGACCATATGTTGGTCTATTAATACTAATTGAACAGAATAGAGTGACCTAGAACATTTTAACAATCCATTCCTACAGTGTATGTGGTCATACAAAGATTTGAATCATAGTATCATAACTATAATTGCAACTGAGTCTGATTATAGTGCTTTAATTCTGTTGCTTAAGCATGAAAGTAGCAGAAGGAAAAGGAGACTCAATCCTATATATATCTTTGCATTCAGAATATTAAAGAAATTGGTTGTTTAAGTAGTCAAATATTAATATATTATCATTTAGGGCATGCTATCAAAGCAAAGAATGGTATCCTGTCAGACTTCAGTGTTTCAAAGCAACAGACATACAGTAGCATGACTAGTGAAATAATCACTCCATTAAAGTCCTAGCTTGTCAAAAATACATATTTAAAGTTAGTCCATAACTTTAGATGCATATAAGATGAAAAAGCCAACCAAAAAAAAGTTATTTTTTTCTTGCTTCATTTTCAGCTTTACTTCCTGGTTTCTGAGTCATGTATGAGTTCAAAGGTTGTGTGATGTCATCGCTCACTGTATTCTTGCTTCCAGCTTCTCTAGCTTGCTGCTAGTGCCCTGTAGATGCTTGTGCAAGTGAAGAAGCAGTCACAGCGGCTTAGAAAAGGCATTTTGGTGGGAATTTCAAACAACTACGTTTTCTCCATTCTAAAGAAGCATAAAAAGTGCACGAGCAGCCTCCACAGTGAAAAAAAAACATGAACAACACTTCTCTAAAAATGTTGGGAAAGTAGGATTTTGCCCATAAATCAATAATTTACATCCCTTAAACTAAATTATGTTAAGAATTAAAATTATAACATTTAGTTAATGTAAAGCACTGAATGTTGATATATTACACTAAGAAATGCAGATTTTAAGTAAAGACATATATATTAATAATGATATGAACATCTTTCAAAAATGTCAAGAGGAAACAAAACTATCTTAAGTAAACCATCTCCTAAGGGCACTTTTGTTGTGGGGATTCCATACAGTATAATCCTAATAGACTAAACAGTAAACTCTAAAGTGTTACCCCACCACTAACACACATGAATGCTTTACTTTGGAAATCATGAATTAATAATAAGATAGCATGACTTTTGTATCCCAAATGAATATATAATGAAGTTATCTGTGCCCCAGTTGTAGTAAACATATGGTATGAAAGAAGAAGAAAAAAAAATATACATATATATATATATATATATATATATATATATATATATATATATATATACACACATATGTACATACAAACACATATACACACACACACACACACACACACACACACACACACACACACACACACACACATATATATATATATATATATATATATATATATACACACACACACACACACATATATATATATATATATATATATATATATATATATATATATATATATATATATATATATATATTTATATATATATATATATATATATATATATATATATATATATATATATATATATATATATATATACATACACATGCATGTATACATACATAGACACATGCCTATGCCTATGCAAAATAAAGACCTTGGGGTTGGGAGGGTGGCCTAATGGTTAAGGTGTTTGCCTTACAAACACCAGGTGCAGGGTTTGAATCTTACAAGGGATAATTGGCTAGGCTTAAAATGGCTCGCAAAGGCAGTTAGCTTAGTACTAATCTATTAACCTATTAACCTTTGATTTGTATATGTATTCCAATAAAATATTATGTAAAATAAAGACACTTTACCTTTGCTTTGTGCATATATTCCAATAAAACATTAGTAAAGAGTTCTGCAAGAAAGTATTTAGAATTATTTGATAACAATCCTATTTGTCTTTTAATTTTTTATTTGTACTTTCTTTGACAGTCCAAGTGTTCTTAGTTGCATGTCTTTTCAGACTCTGTGTAGACCATTCCATGTCCTCTGTATATCAGTTAGTATTTTTTTTCTTGCGAATAAAGTCCAAAGCCTCTGACAAAGATCTAAAGATCTTCTCACCTTCTGGTAAAAATACTTTTATCCTGGAGGGAAAGAGAATTTGTACTTTGATGTTAACTTTTTTAAGAGATTTTATCAAGGGAACACATTCTTTCCTTCTAGATATGACAAAAGAAGTATAGTCATTGTCAAAATGAATGGGTTTGTCCTTTATCTTGATGGTAGAATTATTCCACGCAGACTTCAAAACCAAATCCTTATCTTGGGAGGACAAATATCTAACAATGATGGATCTGTAGGAGAAACTGTTGTTGAATCAGGTTTTTCTACAGACTGGTGAGCCCTCTCTATACCGAAGGAAAGGGCTTCATAAAGATTTAGTGCTTTTGGAAGCCAGTTATTAAGAAAGTGTATTATATCAGTTCCATCTTCCTTTTCTGGTACTCCATAGATTCTGATGTTGTTTCTCCGTGACCTACTTTCTAGGTCTTCCAGCTTTTCTGTTAGTTTTGTATTCTGTTTCAAAAGAAACTCATTTTGACTTTCACATTCCGTCAGTCTGCCATCCATATCTGTTACAGATTCCTCGATAGAAGCAATTTGTTCAGAATGCTTTTTAGCCATTTCACTAAGAATGTCCAGCTGCTTACTACAGTCTTGTTTAGTAGTATCTATTTTATTGTCTGGTTTGTCCATTTTTATAGATAGTTCTTGAATAGTAGTTATTAATGTTTGCAGTTCCTTCTTTACCACATTGTCCTGATGAGAGTTATTTGAGTTACTCATACTTAGATTTCTTGAGGAAAAACTTCTTGACAGGAAAAAAATAATAAAAACATGTTTTAGTACTAATTTTTGAAAAAAAATAAAGGACCTATATTCACAAATCCTCTGATATACTTTTGGATTAATATTTCAAAAAATTCAATTAAATTTCCTGTCAGAATAAAAAATGTTATAAGCAGAGCTAATGTTCAGTGCTGCTAGCAGTCTGGCATCTTGGCCATGCCCCCAACTGGAATATTTTTGACATTCATGCACGCAGTCTGGACTGGGAAAACTATCACATTTTTCATAGGCTAGTCATCATGATCTTTTTGAATCCAAATGTAAGAACCATTAGAATAATATATGTGTTATATGTAAAATTATAGACTGGAAATGCTCCAATTGGTTCTTAGTGCTACCCAGCATTACTGTATATTATCAATATTACACTTGTACAAAAATGCCCAGTCACAGTCTCCTGCCAAATGCTAAGCAGTACAAAGCTCTCAAACTCCTAATGACTTACACAGGAAGATACCAATGCATAGACAGGCAATTCCATGGCTCATAGGTTAGCAAACAAGGCTATTCTTTGGAAATATGGAACCTAAATGTAAGGCCCTTAAAGAAATAAAATGATGTAAATACTGTACCAGTTCTTTTGCAGACAAAATGGAAAGACATATCCATGTATATTTAAAACATTACCAAAACTCAAGATCACATATGGAATACATAGTCTATTTCTGTGAACCAGACCTAGAATCACCACATTCAGATTTTTACTGATGCCTGGCATTGCTTCATATTAGAAATATCACCACAGAGAGTTTTAACTACTATTCTGCATTATATCACTGAGGAAATGTCAAAACAATATGAGATGTCAAGAGATGGAATTTCAAGCACACTGAAAGTTCCAAATATACAAATTCTAACCACTAATCTTACACAGAATGAGGGTAGAAAGACTGAACTTTTATACACCAATAATGTTATGTTAGACTGGCTCTCAAAGATAGAGAAAAAGGTGCAATACAATGCTGGAGAGTGGAGGAGTGTACCATTCAGCTACAACAGTGCCATCTTGCCAACTACACCATTCTTCTTTATCTTACTCTGTCATTCTGTCGTTTACTCTTGTCTCTTTTCGCTTCTGTCATTCTTGCATTTCGCTTCCTTTGCATTCTGTTATCCATACTACTTTCCTTACCAGTATTAATGACCATGTGATACACCTCCATTTGTTTTTTACTACTCACCTAAACAATTGTTTGTCTTACAGTATCACTGTATCCCTGCAAATAAGACGTACAGCTTTAAGTATTTATTTTTAGTTATGGTCATTGACTGGGATAGTGAATTTATCCATTATGGATCTACTATAATACCTTTAAGTATTTATTTTTAGTTATGTTCATTGACTGGGATAGTGAATTTGTCCATTATGGATCTACTATAATACCTTTAAGTATTTATTGTTAGTTATGTTCATTGACTGGGATAGTGAACTTATCCATTATAGACCCATTGTAATACCTTTAAGTATTTATTGTTAGTTATGTTCATTGACTGGGATAGTGAACTTATCCATTATGGATCTACTGTAATACCTTTAAGTATTTATTGTTAGTTATGTTCATTGACTGGGATAGTGAACTTATCCATTATGGACCCATTGTAATACCTTTAAGCATTTATTTTTAGTTATGCTCATTGACTGGGATAGTGAACTTATCCATTATGGACCCATTGTAATACCTTTAAGCATTTATTTTTAGTTATGTTCATTGACTGGTATACTAAATCCATCCATTATGAAACCAATTGTAATACCGTTAAGTATTTATTTTTAGTTATGTTCATTGACTGAGATAGTGAACTTATCCATTATGGACCCATCATAATACCTTTAAGTATTTATTTTTAGTTATGTTTATTGACTGGAATAGTGAATTTATCCATTATGGACCCATTTTAGTCACAACTTAGGAGTTACAATAGTGTGACTTACCTTTTTCTTTCCAGTAAAGATTCTACATTGTTTTATCTTACTCAAATACAAGAGTTACTGTTACATATTTAGTTGCTCTCTGTGTCGGTAATGTATACTTTTTACTGACTCAACCACAATAGAAAGGCAATTGAGTGCAGTTTAAGAGAACATATAATAATATTACCATTAGATTTCTTTGGTACCACTTTATTCCATTTCCTTTTTTAGGTTCATCCAAAAAGGTATATTCCTAGTCCATACATTTATTGTTGGGTGCCATATTGTTGTTTTGTACAAAACTAATACTTTATTCTAACTTGCTAAAATGTTTTGGACCCTTGCCCCAGCTCTGTTGCATTGAGAGGTAAAGTTCTGACTGTGCCCTAGGTGACCCAAGTTAAAAGATTGGGTCAGGTGCTGAAAGAACTTGGTGACTGAAGGTAGGAGTGAATGACTAGTGGTTCTGCCTCTCCCATCTGAGTGACTGACGGTAGGAGTGAATGGCTGGTGGTTCTGCCTCTCCCATCTGAGAAACAGAGAGAGAGAGAGAGAGATAGAGAGACTGAGTGAGAGGGAGAGAGAGAAAGAGAGAAAAAGAGAGAGGTGGGTCTTTCTGGCCGATCACCTTATGCAAAAGATGACATGCAGGCAACTATTTTGGTGACAGACCGGGGACATTAGCTGGATCCACTCAAGGCAATGATGGTAGGCTTTTAAATATGTGGAACTAGGCATTAGGGAGGGCACAGCATAGCCTTCTGTGGTAAGATAGTTGCCAATGTCAGCCACTTTGGATGGATTAGGACTAAAAACAGAAACACCCTTATGAATGATGGCCTCTGCAGTCAGCTCCTGCCTTGCAGATAACAATGGACTTTGAACAACTCTTACCCTGCATACTAGAGGTTGCAAGGAGAGCTGGTTTCTGTCAGGAGCAGTGACCTAGTTTTTTACCATATAGAAATAAAGATCTTCTGCATACAAGATAAGCGTTTTTTCATTGCTCTCTTTAAGAAAGCCTTTCTCATTTCCATTGTTTTGATGTCATAGTCATTATCAAATTTTATTTCTTAACTTGAACTTTGGCTATTGAATTTAACCATGCAGTTTTTATTATGAGTTCTTTGTCTAGCTAAGTGATTAATGGCATTATTAAGGGTCCTAGAGGAGAAATTGGATTTGAACAAGGAGGTTATCCCACAGGATAACAGAACTACAATTGAAGTGGCAAAAGATGTGTAGTCAATGAAACAAGAAAGTGATACAAATTAAGATAGTAATCTTTCAGTGCATTCAAAATAGTATATTTCACAAGGTTTAATGATGGCAAACAATGTATATTTCCTGTGTAGATCTATTTTTTCACATTTCTGAATGTGTGCTACTTAATAAATTAGACAGTGAATAGTACAATGTATTCTACATGAAATGCTTGTTACTAGTCCATTAACTTGGTAGTTCTTGAAACACTGTTTCTTTCTGGAAGAACAGTGCCATGCACATAATTAATACATTCTCAATCTGTAGTTTGTTTCACTCTTGATACAATGTCTTGTTATTTCTGGTCTTTTGCACAAACATTATGAGCTGACCCAACTTGTCCAAGGGTTACTATACTGCTTATGCAGTAACATATTGCCATTGGAGGATGAGTTATTTATGTTTTGTGCAATAATACAGATTTATTTTTCAGCATAATAAGTATCTGCTAAATAACATTTTGATTTTGGCATGCACATACAATATATGTATATGTAAGATGGAGCAGGAGATTCCAGTATTCATTATTTTTATTTTTAAAACATTTCATTTTATTAACTGACTCAGATTATATATCACACCACTTTTCCAGTAATAATTATAACCTAGCAACACAACTCTAATATAGATAATCCAAATGATCTGATATATCTTCTTTTCTTTTGTAAACTTGTAGAATAGATCAAAGCAATTATTTAAACGAACTCTGTGACAAAGTTCAATAGGATTAAATAGAGTCCTGTTAGTATGGGTCTAGTCACTATTCTTGCCTGTTTAATCTGGATGAGGACAAAGGCCCCATTTCCTACAGATTATTTTATATATCTTACTGGCCTGCTAGTATGAAATTTTTCTTGTTTCAGTGAATGGGGCAATGATTTCCTCTTCTATAGTAGGAGGGCTTGGGTTTTCCATTGTCTAGTTACAACATTTTTAGCTAGAAGCATTATTTTCCAGATAAGATTTTTGTCTGTCTGCATTAGAGTTGAGCCAGGTGAAACACCCAAAAAGAATAAAACTTTTGTTAATTCAAAATCTTGGTTAAATACCCTGTATAGAAGCTCATGTTCATCTGCTTTCAGGTTTGTTTGAGCCTCAAAGTTCCAAAGGATATGCTGCCATGTCCATTTTGCGTCTTTGTGACACCTCCAGCAACTTGCATTTGAAATGGGAAATGTCTTTACTAGTGCACATGGTGTATAAAAAGCCTATGCTGACATTTCCAGAAAAAACACTTTAAATCGCCTGGTTTTAATAACTGCCTTAGGTATCTCCACTACTTTCTTTCAATATGACATGGGCTCTCTGTCCCTGCAGAGGCTCACAAGCTCTCTTTTTTCTATCTAAGAAGGTTCTCATCAGTAAAAGAAGGCTTTTGACAGTCCAGCAAATTAAGTCCTTGTTACCTAGTTTACATTCACTTAGCATGATGCTGGCCTTCACTAAAGCATGGAGGATCATTATTTTATTTATTTATTTATTGCTTTCTCCAGCTAGTCAGTTTTAATTACTTGCCTCTTTATTCCTTCATATTGTAGGTGACAAATTTATGGCAGCAAAAATTTTCTTTGGCATCTTCTCAAGTCTTTACTCCAACTAGCATTACCATATTATGCTAATATCTTGTTTCTTTTTTATCCTCTTTTGTTATACTTGACAGCCATCCCATTGCCCCACATGTTAATTGTAGCCCTGCTCAGTGCAAAAATTTCTTCTGGGCCAATGCAGAACTTAAGGGCATCCTGGAGAGATTGTGCTATCCATATAACTGAGTCAAAGGTTTTTCTTATATGACCTATCCACAATCTCCCCTCCATTGGTGACTTGGTGATATATCCCTAGGTGAGTGTGCAATGGGGGATGTTGTGCAGTATTGCCTCACCTTTGCAGCCCACCATCAGGGCTATGCCTGTCAAACCACAACATCTCTAGTCTCCACAAGAGGTCATCATAAGAGACACCTATGTCACCAGCCACCCTCATGGGATGCTCATTCCTCTCTGCCACTCTATTACTTGTTTGAACTGCTAATCAAACACAGGTTGTCTGGGCCAAAGCCAGGGCTTTATCCCTCTATGCCACCACAGTGGTTACATTATAGCAATATCTAATTTGGTATCATGGTCTAGACCACTGCCAGTGTATGATTTTTTTCTGCTTTGCCCCTGAATGTTCCCCCTGTAGGGAATGTGTCATTCTTCCAAGATCTTAGCTCTGTGCTAGTGAAGATTTTATTCAGTTAATAGCCACTACTTGGCAGAAAATGGTAATGAACTGAATCTTCTTGCCACACCATATTATATCTAGGAGGACCACCCCCTTACTACTAGGCTCTGTCTCAAGCAGCATGTATTTCCATCTAGCTGTATATGCATGCTGTTGCAATCTGAACTTGATGGCATTAACAGAGCTTTATTATAAGGTCTAATGTCTGTAATTGCCTTATCTTTAGATAGAGACAACCTCTCTGATGTTGTTCTAGTCCTTGTGTCTTTCCAAATAAAGCTTTTCATCCAACCATATATTTTTCCTAATCTCAGTTTCAAGCATTGTTTGCCAGAAAAAAACAAGATACAACAGAGCTAGAGGACATACCAGTGCAAGACCATAGTCATCTGGATGAATTCCAAGTTTAAGTGTTTACAACCCTACTACCGCTAACATTATCATTAATAACCCCCTTACTCAAAAAAAGTCATACAAACTCCTTTCTCATTTCAGCCCTTACCCACAAACACCATAAAGAAACTGCTACAAAAACTAAAACCCTGTTCCACCTCGGCTGATAATCTTCTACTACACTACCTCAACCTGGCTGCCAACTCAATCACCTACCCAATCAGTATCCTTATAAATAGGTCTTTATTGGAATCAGATGTACCAGCCACATGGAAACAATCTCACATCACCCACATCCACAATGGAGGCAACTCTATTGAACTAACCAGTTTCTGTCCTATATCCATCCCGTCACCCATATCCAAAATTCTCGAGAGAGGTATCCATCGGCAGATAATGCAATACCTATTGCAAAACAATCTTTTAACCCAAACCCAACATGGTTTCCAACCCAGACACAGCACAGCTACAGTCCTATTATTCTTTACAGACACAGGGAACAAGACCAGAGATGCAGGATGCTATCAGCTTCAGTATTTCTTGACTTCTCTAAGGCCTTTGACATTGTCTCTCACCTCCTACTACTGAACACCCTGTCTAACTTAGGCTTCTCACATAACAAAGTAAAATGATTTCAGAGCTACCTTGAGGATCATAAACAAGCAGTGAAATGGTCCAATGAACCCTCACTCTTTTTCCACAACCCTACTGGAGTCCCATTAGGCTCCATCCTTGGACCCCTACTCTTCAACATTTTCAGTAACAACCTTCACACTTCCTCACACCCTGGAACACTCATTCAATATGCTGATGATTTCACCATAATCTTTACAGCTCAATCACTACCAGAACTGCTTTCAAAAACTCAGCAGTCCTTTACTGCAGTCAGATCCTGGCTAAAAAATGCTCAACTCTTTCTTAATCCAAAGAAGAGTAAATTAGTACTCTTCCAACCTAAAAACACATCCCCTGTCACCAGTCATTTCAACATCTTTGCATCTCACAACACTGTCATAGAAACAGTGCAGGAAACCAAATTTCTAGGAGTGATCATTGACAATAAACTTTCCTTCGACCACCTTATAGAGCAAAATATAAAGAAAACTCATCAAAAACTGGGACTCATATAAAAACAAACAATGTGAAATTGTTCGATCTCGCCATTTGTTCTTACACACAGGTTCGGAGCCGATCCTCGGCTCTGAGTCGGCCACTTCACAAGCTCTGCATCTAATAAAAAGCTTGAGGCACAGACTATATCCCATGACCCTCCTCTACCATCCCTCAGATCTAGTTTGCCGCTGCAGCTGATCGCATCGAAAGGAGAGCTCGGGCCAGTTAAAACTTTCAATTTTTTTCTTTTTCTATTTTAAGAACTGTTAAAAATTTTTTGCTAGTGTATATATATATATATATATATATATATATATATATATATATATATAGTGTTAGTGTGTGTGTGTACCTTTAGCCAGGTTTTGTGGCCTATAGATATTTTATACATATAATCTTAGGGCTTAGGCCTATTTTTTTTTCTGTCAGGGCTCTGACAGTTAGTAGTAATAGAACTTTAGTAGATTTTTTCTAGTATTTCGCTAGTTAATATTTGTGTGCAGTATTTTGATATTTGCTCCCTTATATATTCATATATCTATATTTACTATAGTTTTTCATAGTTATATTAGGACTGTTGCTAATTTTTAGCTGTTTATATTTCTTAGTAACTTAGTGTTATAGTGTCTTAGAATAACTTTTCTTGCTTGATAAAGTTTGTTCCCTGTCAGCTATGTCTGAAAAAGTTAAATCAGGGTTCAAAAGGTGTCAGTGTGGACAGAAGATGTCCATTACTGACAATCATGCTTCCTGCGTCTACTGTCTTGGCCCTCTCCACCTGCAGGAGGACTGATCTATTTGTCACTCCTTCAGTGGAAGGGTCATGATGGAAAGGCACAGGAAGTTGATAGAAAGGGGCTTACTAAAGCCTGATTTTCAGGAAGCCTTGGAAAAGGCTGATCAGACATCTAAGTCTTTGAAGGGGTAGAAGAATTTGAAGGTATCGGAGCCCAGGTCATTGGCTCCGAGCACCTCGTCTAAGGTTTGGTCGCTGGCTCCACAGACCTCGGGGCCGAGCACCGAGTGATTATCTCTCATCTAGCCTCAGGTCTTGGAGCCGGTGTCGGAGGTGCCTCCACCCTCGATCCTTCGGTCGGTGACATCTTCGGCCCCTTCGACCCGTTCTTCCAGACCTTTATCGGATACTGACATGGATCGTGTGGTACAGAAGCTCATGGAGAAAACGGCTCTGTCCAAGCTAATTGCAGTTTCGTCCCAGTTGGTTTCGAAACTGGAAGCCCTCCCTGTAGCTCCAGCAGATCCTCCTCTGAGACCCTTCAAGTCTTCGGAGCTGGGAGAAGAGGAACCGATGATCGTGGAACCCTCGGCGCCGAAGCCTACTTTTGTGTGATCGGTGCCACTGATCTCGACTCCCTCAGAGCCCATCGAGAAGTCATGGAGCCGACGGTCTCTCCTTGGTTCCGGGGCCGAGAGTCAAACGGAGCTGTCCGTTCTGACTCTTCCTCTCGGAGTCTCGGCTCAGATTAGTTCGGCTCCATCCTCGGGGTCGGAGCCCGTGGTCCTGGTTTCGAGGAAAGTACCGTGCTCTTTGGACCCGGTGTAGTCCTTGGCCTGGGGCTCCGGTGCCTTCGACGTTATGAGGAAGGTCTTGTCTGAAAAGTCCTTCACTTCATCGGAGTCATCTTCTCCTTCCCCTAAAGGGCCGCATTCTGTTTCTGTACCAGTGAACCCACCCAAGCGTAGAGACCCAATGCCTCAGCCAACCCCAGAGGGTGTCCCCTGTTCCTCGGAAGCTTCACCAGATGCCATCTCTGATGAAGTCCCAAGGCAAAGATTGTGCAAGAGGAGGCACAATGATTCTCCACAAGAATCACTCACATCGGACACCGATTTGGAGGAGCCAGAGGGGTCCCCACGGTCCCCCTCCGAGGATGTCTCGTTTGCTGACATCCTGGAGATCTTGAAACAGAGGAGTGATTGGCAGACCATTGCCCCCACTGAGGACGAATTGGTGTTGCTGAAGGCATTTGGGGCTCAACCTCCTACCTCCTGGGTGACCCCACCTTCGATGAACTAATGGATCTGATAGCTCGAAGGGCGTGGGAGACGCCAGATACAGTGGAACCAGTCCCTAGGAAGCCAAACAAGTATATTACTGCCCCCCGAGACAAGGCTTATCTTACAAAAGGAGTCCCAGTGGATGCTATGGTGGTAGCGGCAGCCACGAAGAAGGAAATGTCTGAGTCATCTTCCTCTGTTCATCCTCCTAATAAGGATTCCAGGATTATGGACAGATACGGGAAGCATGTTTTCAGTTCAGCAACTTTTTCCATGCATTCGCTGAACTACCTCACGCATTTTACACGACTTCAGAGAGATCTCATTAAAGAGTTGGGAGATACTCTCCAGGGTAACATAGATGCTGCTGTCTCTGAAAAGGTAACAGCACAACTTAACACCCTCACTTCGATAGTAAACTCGTCCATGAGGCTCATCTTGTATGCGGCCGAAGGGTCGAGTAGGGCTGCAGCTTCAGCGATCGCTCTATGGAGGTGATCCTGGATGCGCCTTTGCTCCTTTGCGGAAGCCTTCAAGTCTTCCTTTACCAATGCCCCATTCGATGGTGCCACCCTGTTCAGTCCCAAAGTGAAGGAGACTCTCACTCAGCGTGAGCAAGAAGCTAAGACCCTGTCTGCCGTAGGGGTCAGTTTTTCCACCCCGACCAGACCATAACCCAAAGGGCAAAGAGGCGGAAAAATGTGGTTCCGAAAGACTCAGGGATCTTTCCAGCCCACACAGAGTGACGCCCCCTCCAGAGGCAGAGGAGGAGGCAGGAATGGAAGACGCCACCCAGGCGGCAGAGGGGGTCCTCAGAACCAGGGCGACAGGGATAGTGTCCCTGGGAAGCCCTTCCAGCACTCCTGAAGGGAGGCCCGACTGTCATACTCTGGAGGCAGTCGGGGGTCACTTAGCTTTATACCCAGAGGCCTGGCTAAGTCTTACATCGGATTCTTGGGTAAAAAGCGTAGTAACCAGAGGATACAATATCCCTTTTATCACCATGCCCCCCCCCCCAACAAAAGAAATTTCCAGATGTTCCACCCAGTCTGCGAAATCAAGCAGCCATAGAAATAAAAAGGCTGCTCAAAAAAAGAGTCATCCAACCAGTCCTGGCGGACCAGATAGGATCCGGAACTTACTCAAGGTTCTTTTTAGTTCCAAAGAAAACAGGGGACTGGAGGCCGATTTTGGACCTCAGCAAACTCAATACCTTCGTAAGGAAGGAAAAATTCCAGACGATCACGCTACAGTCGATCCTTCCTGTCCTACAGAAGGACGATTGGATGTGCTCTATAGATCTCAGGGATGCTTACTACCATATCAAAATGGCCAAAGCGTCCTGCGATCATCTGCACTTCCGGCTGGGAGCCAGTCATTTCCAATTTTGAGCACTGCCCTCTGTTCCCACCTCAGCCCCCAGGGTGTTCACCAAATGCATGGCAGTGGTGGCGTCTCACCTGAGGTGGTTAGGATTCCAGGTGTTTCCATATCTGGACGACTGGCTCCTCACCACCACCACCAAGCATTGTCTGTTACAATCCAGGGAATACACGATCAACCTTTGTTCCCATTTAGGGATCTCAGTCAATTTCAAAAAATCTGCCTTATCATCCTCGCAGCATATTTCATTCATAGGGGCAGAATTAGACACTACTACAATGCTGATCAAACTCCCACAAACAAGAGTATCAACCCTCAGAGACAAGGTCATTATTCTGATTTGGAACAGAAAAGTTTCTGCGGCACAAGTGCTGAAAGTGCTGGGCTTGATGTCAGCCACGTTGATTGCAGTTCCTCTCGGCAGGATGCACATGAGGATCCTCCAGTGGCTGCTCTTCGTGCAGTGGTCATTCCAACAACTCCCTCTGTCTCACCACATCTCAATCACGGAATCTTGCAAGAGGGATCTTCAATGGTGGCTAAACAGCCAGACTCTGACGATGGGTTGTCCGTTTGTATTACCCAGTCCTATAGCCACAGTAACCACGGACGCTTCCCTGATGGGGTGGGGGGGACTTTTTCAGGGGAGAACAGTCCAAGGAGAGGGGTCCAAGATAGAGTACAATCTGCATATCAATGTTCTGGAGCTGACAGCAGTGTTCCTAGTGTTGCAACACTTTCACGAGTCTCTACCTCTAGGAACAGTGGCAGTTCAGACGGACAATATGTCGGTAGTCTGGTACATAAACAAGCAGGGTGGAACCAGATCTTATCCATTATGCAGAGAGGCCCTTAGAATTTGGCAATGGGCGGCATCCACAAGTTGTTTTCTGATAGCAACGCACATCCTGGGGTCATCCAACGTCATTGCGGACAGGTTGAGCAGAGCCATCCTGTTACCTCGCAAGTGGTCCCTGAACAACCAAGTGGCGGAAAGGATTTTCTGCAGATGGGGCCAGCCTTGCTGCGATCTTTTTGCATCCCCCTTGAATGCCAAATGCAGAAGCTACTTTGCCCTTCTTCCCCCTCCGGGGGGTGCCCCCAGGGACGCACTAGTGCACGATTGGCCCCCGGGTCTCCTGTATGCTTTCCCTCCTGTCCCCTTGATTCCCAAATTTCTACAGAAAGCCAGGAACCTGGAAAGGACGATCATACTCATAGCTCCATTCTGGCCTCGACAGATCTGGTTTCCCTTTCTTCATGCCCACCTGATGGAGGAACCATGGATTCTGGACCCGGAGCCAGATCTTTTGACTCACTCGTCGGGAGTTCCTCATCCGTCCCTACGGTCCCTCAAACTGACAGCTTGGCTGCTCCACTTCCCAATTTAGCCAGGTCAAAGTTTTTGTCTCCTTCAGTACAGCACATCCTACTTTCTTCTGACAAACCTTCTACCATAAAATTATATAAAAGCAAATGGAAACATTTTGCTTGCTGGGCATCAATACAAGGATTAGATCCCTTGGTGGCCCCTATACACAAAATTCTAGAATTTTTATCCACACTGTTTCGTGAAGGGGCCTCTACTTCTACGATAAGGGTGCAATTAGCGGCCATATCGATCTTCCATGTAGGAGAAGGGGATTCTTCAATTATGTCGCACAGGCTTTGTAGGGCCTTCATGAAGAGTACCTTTCACCTTCGACCACCCATCCGCGAACCGGTTTCCCCATGGAATTTGAATTTGATGTAGTCTCAGCTTATACTACCACCTTTTGAGCCAGCGTCAACATGTTCAATTAAGTATGTGTCATGGAAGACACTATTCCTCATCGCTATTACCTCGGCTCGTAGAATTTCAGAGCTACAGGCACTGTCAGTCAGAATGCCATACATGATTTTTCACCCTGACAGAGTTTCCTTGCATACTAATCCGTCCTTTCTCCCGAAGGTATGCTCTGTACTTAACATTAACCAATCCATTGAACTACCCACATTTTTCAAAAATCATTCAAACAAATTAGAATACATGCTACGCAAGTTGGATGTACATAGACAACTGAGATTTTATCTGGACAGGACAAAAGACTATAGAAAATCAGACCAACTGTTCGTGTCATTCGCAGAGAATAAGAAAGGCATGGCAGTAACCAAGCAGACATTATCCAAATGGCTTTTGGACTGCATACATTTTGTTCATTCTGCTTCAAAGCAATCACTTCTATTCAAACCTAAGGCTCATTCTACCAGGGCCATTTCTACTTCTTCTGCCCATGCCGCTCTTCTTCCGTTGGATACTATTTGTGCAGTGGCTACGTGGGCCAAACCTCATATGTTTGTCGCTCACTACAAAGTAGACAGGTCCTCCAAGGACAGAGCATCTTTGGTTCCACTGTACTCAGGAACGTTCTTCCATAGTCACCCAGGGTAATGGAGCTAGGGACGCTACCCGTGTGTAAGAACAAACAGCGAGATCGAACAATTTCACATAAAGAAGTTATGTTCTTACCATAATGTTCCATGTGAGTTGTTCATCTCGCCTTTGTTCTTACATCCCCTCCCTCCATCCCCCACCATGTTCTGGAAGAACGGGTATGACTAGTGTCTGGTTGGTTTGTCTACATTGCCTTCTCTACCCAATCCTCAGTAAGTAGCCTATTGTCTATTTGCCTATCTGAGGGTGGTTCTAGTAGTATTCAGCTTCAAGTGTGTGTGATGGCATGAGAGTTAGACTCAGTGATTAGTACTGTTTTCTGGATTTGAGGGATGGTAGAGGAGGATCATGGGATATAGTCTGTGCCTCGAGCTTTCTTTTAGATGCAGAGCTTGTGAAGCGGCCGACTCTGAGCCGAGGATCGGCTCCGAACCCGTGTGTAAGAACAAAGGCGAGATGAACAATTCACATGGAACGTTATGGTAAGAACATAACTTCTTTTTTCTTAAGTACAGCAACCAAAGTTTCCCTGGCAAAAAACTTTTTTACTTCCCTCCCTTCTTTACGGTGTCCCTATCCTCACTAATTTACAAACTTCTACCCTAAGCAAGATGGAGCAGTGCTACAACAAAGTAGCTAAGTTTACACAGATTCTAATTATCACAGACAGCACTATAAAGTGATTCTAGAACTAAACTGACAAACTTCCCATTCAACTGGCTTTTATTCAGCTATCTACTTTGTACAACCTTATTTTCAAGCCTACTGTCTGCCCTGCACTAGCCAACTTAGTCACATCTTATACACCAAATAGATCCCTAAGATCAGAAGACAAAAAATCTCTTAGCTATGTCAAAACCCACAAACCCCCCCCCCCAAAAAAAGCAGGTCTTCATATTCTATCTCTAAACTATGGAATTCACTACCTCTTGCTTCCAGGTCTATAGCTGGTCTAACCCACTTTAAAGCGTCTTTAAAAAAATCATCTCAAAAATACATGGATCTGCTGCATAAAGCCTGCCTAATGCTCAGCTTTTCCTCTTCTTCCAAACTAGCCTCATCCTCCTCTTCTGTTACATTTTACTCCTTCATAGTCTGCAAGATCCTTAGTCTCTCCTAATTCCTTATCTGTTTCTATACCATATCCTTAAGCTACTGCTCAGTCTGTAATGCCTCTATGCTTCTTAACTCTCACTATCTTTCTGCATCACTAACTCTTCTGCTATTATTTTCCTAACTAAAACCAGCATTTTATTTTTCATCTACTATAACAACAGATGTCATGCATTGAACTACCTACATACTACTTTTGTACACTAGTTAGTTCTAGTGGCAGTGTACAGTGATGTCTGTGATATTTAGAGTTTGTAGTAAACTTAGCAAATTTTTTGTAGCACTGTTCTAGCTTGCTTATTGTACTATGCAAAAATAAGTTGACAGAACATAAACTAGGTTACAAGATATACTACACATAGATAAGTTTAGTCATTCTAGAATATATGCATAGCCTATGAGTAGTGTTTGTACTCTTTAGATAAGTGACCCCTGTCAATTTGCAATAAGGTTTTATACTGCTTTGAATAATAGGCAACACGCATATTACCACTTCTCTGTCTTTCCTGGGCACCCATAGCCAATAATCCTAGATAGGATAATAGAGTTTTTGTTTGTTTTTCTGCCCTTGTAAGCCTATACCTTCTGTGCTTCCATCTTAAATTGCCTTTATCATAAACTGGATTCTAATCTTCCACTGTACAAATGATACCCTCAGAGAACCATTTTTTCTGCAGGTTTATTTCTGACCTCTTTAAATTGTGTAATCTACCCTCACTGCACCACCCCCAGCTATGATAGTAGATTCCGCTATCATGCAGGATATTCTGACTTTTTCCCATTAACCATCATTCTGCTTAATTTCAGTTAACAGAACAATTACCTAAAGAGACCCGTATATCAAAAATAAATAAAGGAGTTCATGCTGTTAGAATGCACTGCAATCAATGTCATTAGGTCTTGGCTGTACTTTCTCTGTTCAGTCTCCATCTTATTCTTCGGAAAGGAGGGGATGATATCATCAAAGGTAAACCTGACAACCTGGAGTACTACAGGTAAGAAAGATTTAGGGGTAAAAAGACACTTCTGGGTGGTCATATTTAATGATTCCTAGAAGCTTGCAGTTTGTCCTGACCCTTAACCTTTAAGGGATAGGTGGAATCTTACTGATCTGCTCATTCATCATTTGTGGTAATTGGCAACTTTGGCTTTCTGTTCTAAAAATTAAGGGAGAAAACAGACATATAAGATGAGTTTGTACACAAATCACCTAGTTCCCAGGCAAGGTAAAGACAATAGAGAGTGCTTTTCATTTAATTTGCTGGTGTAGATGTCCGATCCTTAGTCAGCTGCTGCGCAGCCTCCAACCATTCTATGAGCGCTTGACATTTTTAAATAAAGGAAACAGCCTACCTTGTGGTGTGAGTACTCCTGGATATTGCGACTCTCTTCTACTTTTACCTAGGCATCTTTATTCCCAGTTGCCTGTATGTCTCTACTCTCCAACCACTGAAGCACCTGCTTAGGATCCGCTATAGATCTAATTCTTCTAGTAAGGAAAAACTCACAAACTGCCAGGTATTGCATACTGACTTTTATTCCTTGAAGTTCTGCCATTTTGATGACTGTGAGGAACACTCCTTTTATTCTTTGTGTATCAGTTGACATATCCCAGTGAATGAAAACCTGATCAGTGCCACTCATCCACTTCACTCTCGCCTATCAGAGTAGGGAAAAGATTTATTCTTTCATTTTGTTTGACTCAAATCTTACTATGATTTGCCTAGGGTAATGGCAGCTTCCCTCAATCCAGGGAGTCGTTTGCGAATCTCAATGTGGATTTCAGCACTGACTGTCTGGGTCCACTCAGATAACATTGATGTCACAAAATGGGCATAGTCTCTGCCTTCCTTCCCTTCAGTTAGACCTGAGAACCTTATGTTCTTTCTTGGAACCTCTCTTGTTGCTCCTGCAACATGTCCTCCAGTAGATCGAGCCTATCCTCTGATGCTCCATCTGTTAATTTCATTTGTTCATTTTCTTGGAGTGTATGTATTCTGCATTGCATCAGCATGATTGCAAAGCACATTTTCTGCTTCAAGAGCCCTTGCTTGCATCTTGGCCATAAGTTTCTCCAAGGTTGAGTTCATCATTTTCATTTCTCTCAGGGATTCCCCCATTGTTGCCTGGTCAGGAGTATCCTACTCCACCATGTGGGTGGCCTGGAGGGTTGCAGTTTCAAGAGCTGCTATCAATTCTCTTGTAGTAGTTGTGATTTTCTTCTGATTATTTTCTGTTTTCTTCCATTATGTTGACATTCTGTTAGCACTACAGCCTACTAACTTTTATCTCAAGAACTTACTGCTAGAAAAATTGTTGCTCATGTTTCAGATTGGTTGCTGGATGGGAGAAGTGCTTGTTTTCACAGTGGCACCATACTGGAAGTTATCATTCATTCATTTTTGGTTATAGCTAAATGCAGGCATTGTGATTATTCCAATTTACTTCACATGGCTTAAGAATCAGAGGTAAATCCAATATAATGAGGACAAAAGCCCACGGTCAGAGTGATTTTTTAAAAGGTTAATAGAAAGTAATGTGCATTAAAATGCATCATCTGAAGTGTAAGACGTCAAGAACTTTAATTCACAATATTATTTAGTAACTATAAGCCTCAATGTTTTAGCACAAAAATATAAAGTAAGTTCAGTGACATTTGAAAGGTATGTTCTGGGAGATATTTGCACATAGATGTAGAGAATAATAATTTAACTGTAACATTTTAACACTTAACCCCCAAAATGCAAATCTGCCAGTCTTAAGCAACTACAAACCACATCCCCACCATACTATCTCCCACAAAAGAATTGTCCTTTTTTTTTGCAATGTAGTGAGCCCTTACCACTACCCTACATCATCCACAATTATATACATTAACTCCATGAGTGAGCATTCATGAGGAAAAAGAAACATTCTGCAAGGGCTTGTGGAGTTGCCACTCAAACAACAATCTTACAGTGTAGTTCAAAGCATGGGTACCATTTTGAACAAATGAAATTGGTATACTTTGAATCAGGGAGTTAATGTTCACCAGTTAGCCATTTACCACCTGCAAGTTAACTAGACAGAACAGCTTGTTGCAAAAAACAAACAAGCTTCTGAAAAACAATACTCCATTCAGTGAAACTTGTTTTGTATTCAAAGTTTTTAATAAGCCAAAAAAAAAATACAATCTGGTACTAGCCGTGACACACTGCAAAAACAGTAAACAAAACAACAACAACAAAAAAATATAGGCAGCATTATCTCTCCAACCAGCAGTCTATAGTAGTATAATATATGCAGAAAATGTTTTTAAGTTGGTCTGATACATGAAGGTATTGTTAGTCTTGCAGCATGCCAGTGTTTTTATTTTATTACAAAGTACTTATAATTCAAAGTTTAGCATTTGCATTTATGTATTTATGAATTTGTAGAAATTTGTGGAATGCTAGTTATCATTAGAGGTATAGCTTTATTGTAGAATTGTACAGTAGGATAACTTAGAAATGGTTTTCTGTTTATTTTGTAGGTATTAAGCAAATGTTGAAAGAGTGACAGGAAATTCACCTTTAGCAACTGGCATTGATTATTGATGTCATATCTCTTTACTCCCCTTGCCAAGATAAAAGGCATGCAACAGTGCTAATTTGAATGACAGTTCAGAAAGTGTGTTTAATATGTGACTCTAGAAAGCCAACAGATTCTCTGATATTTGATTGAAGCAATATAATATTTATAAACAGGAAGAAATGTACACAACCTCACCGTCTTTCTGTAGCTATTAGACTAAATTCAGTACAGCATTTTAATTTTGGGGCATTGACCATAGTCTGTCTATTATCATCTGGAATTCCAGAATGCCCTGCTCTCTGCCACATGACTGAGAGAGACTGATGTTGTAATATTTAGTTTACAATGCGTATTTGTCTTTCTGTTCCCTACTGGTATAAAGTGAAACAAGAAACTGACCATGAGAAATAACATTCTGTCACCCATAATGTAGATAATTTCCAAGACTTAAATGTTTAATTAATGTTTCATCCTAATTATATGAGTACCTGCAGAAACATTTCAGCTTAGCTGACAAATCAATTTATAGTCTGATGTATCGTGTGGCAGCCAGCATACAGTTTCAAGTGCATATATGACATTTAAATATACAGTGCTGCTAACAACAATCTGTCACCTTTACAAAAATTAACATGACTTATATAATTTATGATTGCTACATTTTCAAAGACATTTCTTACTCACATATTTCATTTGATGCAAATAATGTTACTCTTTATTCCCAGAATAATGACTTTGTATATTTCTGTAGTCTCATAAGCATATTGAGACATTATAGCTACAGTACATTAACTATCCACAATATTTAAAAAAATATTAGAAAATATGCTCCCTTGGGAAACCCAAATCAGTGTTGCAACAATCCTCTGGGCAAGTTTGTTGCTACGTCTGTTTTATCTATTATAATAGAAGGTTAGAAATCTGGCTCTGCGATTGTTGCAGAGCTGTCTTACAGATGGAAATTCAGAACTGCAGAAAGTATTCATAATTTTCTTATATATATGCATAAAAGCTGCTTTGATTACTGAATCAAAGTGTACATGTGCAATCTCATACAAGAAAACTAAGCTACTTTTTTAATACAATGCTAATGTCTAACCATAGGCTACTATAAACCCACTTAAGATAGTTTATGCTGTATCATCATATTCTATTACATTTAAATACAGTTTTAGGTATTAACTTGGGACATTTCTTCCGAGGCCTCCCATAAAAAGAGATCAAGTTGTCTGGACTACACAGACAACAAATTAAATAAAGTAAATAAAAAATGGTGCTCCTTCATTTATTGTTTTTCATGAACAGTGACAGAAAATACCAAATATTCTTACTCATGCATGTGTGTGGTATGGAAGAACAACTGCAGCAAGGCTAGGTACCTGGTGGTGTGAACATTGGCTCTAGATGATTGTCACGATTGAAGTGACACCCTGACTCCATATGTAGAAATTGAAAAATGGGGTTGTGGATGGATGGATGGATGAATGAATGGGTGGATGGAGTCCTCTGCAGGATTTTTTCCAATTTTTTGGATGGTGATATAGAACAGCTGCCAATGTATAAGGTGGAAAAGCTTTGAACTCACAGAAGCTACAGAAGGCTGCCTTCTTCATTGTTACACATGAAAAGCTAGTGAGATGGCTTTGTACCTCCCTTAGTATTTCATCCGTGTTATCCTTCTTGTTGTTGTGCTATTGCTTTCTTTATTGCAACTTTTTTTATCCATTGAACAAATGCAAATGCAAGACTTTTAATTCAAAACAAGAAGAAAAGCAACTTTGACAAATAACAGAACAACATTAGAAATACATTTCTGCTTTTCAGAAATGAAAAGAAGAAAATATCTAGCTTGGGATATCAGGCATACATTAAAACTCTTAGCTCATTGCTAACTAGTAATCTATTAAAAATCCTATCCCAGTTTTTCAATTACATCAGAACATTATCTGGTTAAGTGATTTGCTCATTTACACAACAGGCAAATAGAGGCCAAGGGAATCAAGCTGGTTAATAGCGCATCGCTTTAATACTTTGCACTAACTGCCAGCTAATTGAGGAATACACTGAATCATAATCATTCCTACCTTATGCCTACTTAAATGAAAAACTCCAAATGAAGACCAATGCTAGTAATATATATCTCTGTCTTTGATGTCAATTTACATTTTTCCTCTAAAAACAGTTTTACTAGATTGCTAGAGAGTTTCATGGGTAAATACTAGGCTATCAGTCTGCAGACTATTGCAAGTCTAGTCAATGAAATTAAATAATCAGAACAAAATAAGGGTCATCCTGCTAAATGCTAGGAGCTTAAACCAAAAACTACACTCCCTGGATACACTTCTGTGACTAGAAGATGTAGATGTCTGTGGAGTCACAGAAACCTGGTTTAAGGCCTCAGAGAGTACCCTGACCCTGCAAGGCTACAATGCCTTCCATACCTTTAGACAGCAAAATGAATGTTTGAAAACCAAAGGAGGCAGAGTTTCAGTCTATATTAGAGAATTCATCTCACATCTAGTTAGACAGGACAACTCCATGGAGTTACTCCAGGTCCAGCTTATGGTCGGTAAGACCCCCATTTAAGTCCTAGCCAGTTATAGATCCCACTCCATGGTAGGTCTATATTATATGTTCAAAGTCTGAAAACTTCGAATCTCATATGATCGACTCCATATGAGCGAAGTTTTCAAACATCAAACATAAAATATAAACAAACTAAAAACAAAAAAACTACCTGAATGCTCTATGCAGGGGGGCAAGCCCACCTGCACCCCCACACCCCTGGTACTTAAATATACCAAGTCCGAGATCACACTACATTCAAGTGAAGGGAAATATTCCCTACAGCAATCTCCATTGAAACATTCGATGTTTGAAAACTTCACTCATATGATGTCGAGCATATGAGATTCGAAGTTTTCAAACTTCGAACTTACAATATAGACCCCTTCATGGCTCATGACACCCAGGAAGCTTACTTAATCAAACTGAAGGCAATCCAAATTTTACCAAATGCACTGGTTATGGGGGATTTCAATTATCCCAACATCAACTGGGAAACCTACTCTAGCCCAAACTCACTAGTACAAAAGCTCTTTGATTTTGTGAATTCAAATGCCCTGGAGCAAATTGTCCATATACCGACAAGAGGAACAAACATTTTAGATCTGGTCCTCTCTGTGACACCCGTGCACTAGCCCAGCAATCAAGGAGCCTCAATCCTCACCATTAGCACCAGTGAGGGGCATCCGTATAGGAAAAGGATAATAAATACACACACAGTAAAGTACAATTTCCTTTAAGAGCAAACAAAGATCACAGTCAGCCTGGGTATGGTTTCTCCCTTTCTCTCCAGGTCCCCAATAAGACTCCCCACTGGCACAGCTATAGGGTCCAGATCTCAGCCTAGTGGGCAAGCTAAAACCTCCAGCACTCTCTCTGTCTAACCAGTGCTTCATGTCCCTGCCCAAGTAGCTGACACACACACACACTTGTAGATAAGAGTTATATACAACAACACAGAAACTCCTGGGGAAGGCTGGCACAGGTACTCCAGCTGTGCCCCTTTAAGCCAGACTATATGGTAGTACCACTTGCCACTACCCACTAATATTTATCAGCTACTAAAAGGCCTTTATAAAAAGGTGTCCAGTTATACTGTGCAATATTATTATCCAAATGGTAAGTGTAACTGAACAGTCAAGGCTTATTGGAGTGCCTTGGCCAGTATCACTATATATATGCAATGTACTCTAGAGCTTAAATTACCTCTACACAAAACAGCCACAGTTGAAAGGTTTAAAAATATTTAATAATAAATAAAAACACAAGGCAATACTTCTTACTACAAAGTGCTATTCAAGAGTTCAGAGATCACAGAGAAATACTTAAAATCATACAGTAGAAAAGTTCTGACATCAATACAGAAAAAAAAAAGTTCTAAACAGTTCTAAAATAAACTTACGTATAGAACACAGGCATAGTGCTGGTGAGTTGGATGTTCTCAAGGCAAATGCTAAAATGCTCTCATTCTTTCTGTCCTTAAATTGATAACACAGTACCACTGATCAATTTCAGATTACATAATTTCTTTTTGGTTCCCAGGCTAACAGAAATTCAGAGGTTAATAGCCCTTTTGATCTTGCAGCTGGTCAGGAAGCCAGAGCAATAAAATACATTCTATATGTAAATTCTAGCCATTAACTCTGGCCTTAAAACAATAGGCAGAATGCCTCCTTCTAGACATCTTGGCTCCGAGTTTTCGATCAAAGAATTTCACAATGCTTGACTTATCAGCTTTCTTACAGCAGATTGCACTGTTACATTTTTGCAGTTCACCATCCAATATAGTCTTTTCACATTTAAGAGAACACGTCTGTGGCTTATATTAATATTTACAAATGACAGAATTATCTACAAAATTCTATCTAGCTAGGCTGGCAGCCTTTACCTATCTTCACACATCCCCGGAGAACTCAAGCTAGTTTTTCAAGTGACCCTTGAGAAATGTTGCTTGAGGGGGTTGGATCTATCTGAGTATACCTTACCCCATTCCCTGTCTTGAGAGCCCATCTGTGTTGGTATAGCTAATCCCACTGTGGTGCTGCACTGACATATCATATGCTTGCAGCCCTAGGTTCCATCTTCGCAACTTGGTATTTTGCTGGCTGGCTCTGTTTAACCATATTAGGGGATTGTGATCTGTCATTACAGTGAATTTTCTTCCATATAGATAAGGCTGAAGTTTCTGCAGTGCCCACACTATGGATAGACATTCCTTTTCTACAGCTGCATAGCATTCCTCCCAGGGTTGGAGCATATGTCTGAGATAAATCACTGGGTGCTCTTCTCCCTTTGATGAAATCTGGCTAAGTACAGCCTCCACCCCATGGTTCAAAGCATCGACCTGCAAAACAAATTATTTGCTGTAATCTGGACTGGCTAACAAAGGGGGTCCTCCCATAGCTTTTTTAATCTTCTGGAAAGCCTGATCACATGCTGGGATCCACACTACCTTATCTGGCCTGTTTTTCCTTGCCAGTTCTATGAGGGGAGCAGCTATGGTTCTATAACTGGGGACAAACTTTCTGTAGTACCCTGCTGTCCCCAAGAATGCCCTCATCTGCTTTTTGGTAAAAGGTGCAGGCCATGCCTGAATGGCTTCTACTTTGGCAGGTTTTGGCCTGATCTTACCACTGCCCACTCTATGTCCCAGGTAGAAGACCTCTGCCATACCCACCTGCCATTTGCTTGGCTTAATGGTCAACCCTGCCCTCTGTAGTCTGCCCAGCACCTCCCTGACATGTTGTAGGTACTCTTGCCAGGAATGGCTGTAGATGGTAATATCATCTAGATAAGCAAGGGCAAACCCTCCTGCTCCTGCTAGGATGTGATCTAACAGACCCTGGAAAGTCGCTGGGGCATTTTTCATCCCAAAGGGCATCTTTGTGAACTCATACAAGCCAAAAGAATTCACAAAGGCTGACTTCTCTCTAGCACTGGGAGTCAGGGGCACCTGCCTGAAACCCTTGGTAAGATCAATAGTTGTAAGTTACTTAGCCAAACCCAGCTGCTCTAGAGCCTCATCTGTCCTAGGCATGGGGTAAACATCTGACTCTGTGTGACTATTTAATTTCCTGTAGTCCACACAGAACCTGGTGCTGCCATCCTTCTTTGGCACCAGCACCACTGGGGAGGCACAGGGCCTGTTGGACTCTTGAATTACCCCTAATTCCAACATTTCCTGTATCTCTTCCCTCAGAGTCTGTTTGACTCTCTCAGACACCCTATAAGGGGCCTGCCTAATAGGCATTTGGGGTCCTGTATTCACCTGATGCTGCACCAGGTGGGTGAATCCTGGTTTCCCAGTGAACATGTCCCCAAACTCCTGTAACATGGATTTCATGAACGTGGGTAGGAGATAGCTGCTGGGACATTGCTACTCCTTCCACTGAGATATCTGTCCAAGCCTCAGTGAGGAGATCAGTAACCAGATCTCACTCAGACTCCTCCTGCAACCCACTGCAAATGCTCAGCACAAGGGTCTCCCTATCATGATAAGGATTCATCATGTTAACATGGTACAATTTGTGCTCCTGCCTCCTGCCTAGCAGTTCCACCATGTAGTTAACATCACTTACCTTTCTTACCACCTTGTAGGTTCCCTCCCAAGCTGCTTGCAGCTTGTTGTGTCTGACAGGAATGAGAACTATTACCTGCTGCCCTACAGCATTCTCTCTAGCTTGAGCATTCCTGTTATACCAGACCTTTTTCTGCTGATGGGCTCCTGCCAGGTTTTCCTAGGCCAAGCCCATGAGTTCTCTGAGCCTTGTCCTGAGGTTTATGACATATGCCACAACAGACTCCTTGTGAGGTTCACAGTCATCTTCCCACTCATCTCGAATTAAATCTAGAGGTACCCTCACCCTATGCCCATACAGCAACTCAATGGGTGTAAAACCTGTGGATTCCTGAGGAACCTCTCTGTAAGAAAACAACAGATGGGGCAAATATTTATCCCACTCCATCTTAAACTGGTCTGCAAATGACCATAGGATGGACTTGATTGTAGAGTTTAACCTCTCAACAAGACCATTAGTCTGGGGATGGTAGAGGGTGGTCTTCAGGTGCCTCACCCCACAGTGCTTCCACAGACAGCCCAGCAGGTCTGACATGGAACTGGCACCTCTGTCAGTCAGTATTTATTTTTGGAAACCTATCCTGCTGAAAATCTTTAACAAAGCATTTGCAACCTTTTCTGCCTCAATGGAGGACAGAGCCACTGACTCAGCGTATCTTACCACTAGGATTTATGTTTTCCCGGTGGAACTTGGGGTACTCAGAGGCCCCACAATATCCATAGTTACCCTCTGAAATGGCTCCTCAATCACAGGCAAAGGCATCAAAGGAGATCTCACCTTGTCTCCTGCCTTGCCTACCTTTTGGCACTGCTCACAGTCCTGGAGTACCCTGTTACATCTCTGGAAATTCCAGGCCAATAGAAGTTCTGGATAATACATCTCTTTGTATGTTTTATGCCCATATGACCTGCAAAGGGAATATGATGGGCTATGGCTAGAAGCACCAGATGGTAGTTTCTAGGTACTACCACCTGCTGTATTCTCTCACCTTCTAGCCCTCCCTCAGGGGTCCACTCTCTATACAGTAACCCTTTGCCCCAGTATACAGATTCCATCTTCCCTTGAGAATTGGGTGCCTCACTAGCTACCTGCCTCAGGCCTTGCAATGTAGGGTCTGAGAGCTGAGCCTGTCTCAACTCTGTCTTTGGAACCCTTCCCAGTTCCGCTTCTACAGGATATCTGGCATCATCTGATAGTGGTGCATCACTGTCAGCCTAGGTACTACTACTCACCTCTACCTTTGCAGTCACTCTGTCCAAGGGAACATCAGTACCCACAAACAGCTGTGGCTCACATTCAGTCTCACTGCTACAGAGTAGCTCCCTCCCTGAAGTAACCATTTCACCAGTCCTGGCTGCAAGTATGCAGTCTGTCTGGGACTCTCCCAGGCTACCAGACCCACATGCTTGTCTTGAAACCTGACTGCATGTAACTGCATAAGCACATGGTTCTGCCTCATCCAAATCCTTTCCTATCTGGACATCTGCAGGATGGTAGTTCAGTACCCTTGTTGTCTCAAGACAACTTACTATTGGCATTTTGTCTTTCCCACTTACTGGCTCTGTCACCTTTTGTTCCGCACCTTGCCTCCGTGGACATCTGTATGCCATTTGGCCCCACTGGTTGCATTCAAAACATATAACCTTAGGTCCTGGACATGTATCTGGAATAGTGGCTTCTCCTCCTACTGTCAGATTCTGTTGGGGCAGTCTGTGCTGCCCACCATGGGTTCCTTTAGCCCCATGAGCAGTACTGGGGGTCCCTTTCCTGTGCAGGGATGCCCTGCTTGCTAGGTATAGATCTCCCTTCTTCCCCAAATCATCTGAAGTAGCACATTGTCTATCAGCTAACCAGATCCTCATGTCCTCAGGCAAAGTGCTATGGGCTTGTTCCCTAAACAAAAGGTCTGTCAGCCCTTCAAAAGTGGGGACCTGACATCCACTCACCCACCTATGAAAATAAAACCAAGCGACTAAGCAGCTCACCCTACTATTCAGGCGTGACCAAAGGGCAACTTCAGGTGTACTCTCCAGTTCAGCTGGTGAATCTGGGTATTCTGAGGCAATGTTATAACTACCTCATGTACACAGACAGCCCTCTCCTCCTACCACAAAACACTAACATATGCAAGAGATGCAATTATACAGCCAAACTGGAGGCTAAGGTCTCTCCACCCAAGACTGGAACAGACAGTCATGAGGAGAAGGTTAACACTTGCACCACATCTCCAGCCTCACATAGACCTACTAAACCAGCACTGGCAAAAATTACACATAAATACATGAAATCATACTTGGAGGCTCTAAATAAAAACCTGCAAAAGCATCAGAGAGCTCCAAAGCAGACACCCACAAAACCTGCACCTCCCTTCACAAACCAGACAACACATAAAACACAAAATCAATGTGCCACACAATCACAGCCCTTAAGGTGAAATAACATACCTAACACACTAGTAATAGGTGACTCAATAGTCAGGCACACTGACACCCTACTCACTAGGCTGGACAAGGAGAAGGTTACTGTTAGATGCCTATCGGGAGCCAGAATCTGCCACATAACAGAAGCAGTCAGGTCACTCCAGAACAAGTACAAATATGACTCTGTCATTGTTCATGTTGGTGTGAATGACCTCCCTGGACTACATGAAAAGAGACATGGAAGAGCTCTCTGATCATGTAGCCCAGGTGGGTATGACCCTGACCCTGAGTAGCATCCTGCCCTCACCAAGAATGATACCTCAGTATAAAGAAAAAATGATCAATTTCAACAATTGGCTAAGCTTCTGGTGTCATTCAAAGGGGATCCAGTGTCTGTCAGCCTGGGATGACATGCTCGACAAGCTGCGTTGCTTCGCAAGAGATGGCTTGCACCTGTCACCCCCTGGCTTTTGAATACTGGCCAAGGCTCTTGCTGCCCCCATAGTGCCTTTTTTAGGCAAGGCTCAAAATTCAAACTAACCACCGTAAACAGCACAAGTAAAAAAAATGAGGATTATGCTACTCAATGCCGGGAGTTTAAATCTCAAAATGCATGCGCTCGAAGCACTCCTAAGTATGGAGAACGTCGACATCTGTGCAGTAACTGAAACCTGGTTCAAGGCTCCAGAGAGCACTCCAGCACTACTGGGCTACAACTCATACCACACATTCCAGCCACAGAACACGGAACGAAACATAAAAGGAGGGGGTGTATCCATATTCATCAAGGATACTCACACCTCCAGGTTAGTGTCGCAGCATGATACCTCTGAGATCATCCATGTGCAACTAACATTGGGCAAATCTGCAATGCAAATTATGGCCTGCTACAGATCACCCTCCATGACCCAGGACCACCACTCCACCTTTCTGGAGACACTGGAAAACACGAAGGTCCTACTGAACACCCTGATATTGGGCGATTTCAATTACCCTACCATTAACTGGGAAAACTACTTGAGTACAAACTCCCAGGCTCAGCGCTTCCTGGAATTTATCAAATCAAATGCCCTGGATCAGCTGGTAAACTCCCCTACCAGAGGCCACAACATATTGGACCTGGTCATCACCAACATGGGCGACAGGTGTTCTGTACCAGAGGTCTACCTGTCACTGGTTAGATCATACCATAAACTAATCACCCTGATGTCCACACCCCACCACCACCCCCAACCAAGGAAACCACAATGAAAACTTTTTTAAAGCAAACTTCACCTTACTTAAGGCAGAGGTGGTAAGTTTCACAGCCCCCACGCTAAAGGATAACACTGCCCAAGATGCAGAATCCTTTACAATTGCACTCTATGAGCACCTACAAGAATGCATGGATCATGCCATCCCTAGCAAGACCAAGACTCACTCCCCTAAGAGAAGGAAACCAGTCTGGTGGACCACTGCCATAAACAGGTTATACAACAGAAGGAGGAAACTAGTTCAGAATAAAAGCAAATCCCAAGAATGAATGACATCCCTGATCAGTATCAGTAAGAAACTAAGGTCCCTCATAAAATCATCCAAGGCTAACTTTGAAAGAAAAATAGCCAAGGATTCAAAAGATAACCACAAAGCCTTCTTTAGCTAAGAATCTAAATGGCAACTTGCAGATATGCTCTGAGCTAGTGCATAATAGCACAAAATATACTGAACCTACTGATATTGCCAACATCCTGGCAGATAGATTCAGTGCAAACTTCACCTCCCTCTCACCTTCAAAAGGGCTCACAACAATACTGGAAAAGTGTAGTGTCCCGGAAATCACAGAAGCACAGGTGAAAACAACCCTTTCAAAAGCCAAAAATACAGCATCAATGGGTCCAGATGGTGTCCCAGGCTGCGTCTTGCACGAACTACAGAACAAACTAACCCCCCCACCTAAACATGCTGTTCAACCTTAGCCTCTCCACAGGCTACATGCCCATAGAATGGCACACAGCAACGGTTATTCCGCTCCAGAAAGGAGGGACCACAACTGACCCTGGTAACTATCGCCCCATAAGCCTGACTAGCCTGGTCTGCAAGGCTATGGAGCGCATCATCATGGAACTCATTAACAAAGACATTGGGGACCTCCAAACACATGACCCGACCCAGTTAGGCTTTGTTAAGGGCAGATCATGCCTACTAAACCTGGCTGACTTCTTCAAGACAGTCACCAAGGCCATAGACGAGGGAAAGGTGGTTCACACAGCCTACCTTAATCTTGCCAAGTCGTTCGACACCATTCCTCACTCGGGTATTATAAAAAAACTCACCAGCCTAAACATAAACCCCTATGTCATGAGATGGGTTGCCAACTGGCTTACAGACAGAACTCACACAGCAAGAATAGCAGGCTCCGGGTCCAACTTTAAACCAGTCATAAGTGGTGTCCTGCAAGGTTTGGTTCTGGGACCCCTACTGTTCAGCATATATTTCTCAAAAATACAGGCAAACACAGGAGAACTATGGCTAACAAAGTTCGCCGATGACTGCAAACTGGGAGCCATAATTGACTCTCTGGCTGACATGGACATCCTTCAAAAAGGCCTTACTGAGAGAGACACTTGATGTCAAAGTCATGGCCTCAAGCTAAATGCCAAAAAATGCATAGTCATCCCGTTTGGGAAAAACAAAACACCCACAAATTACCACATAGGTGGCAGCCCCCTTAATACAGAAGAGGTAATAAGAGATCTGGGGACCCAGGTAGATAGTAATCTCTCCTTTGACAATCATATTGCCAAAGTAGTTAGGAAATCCTTCTATGTGGCCCATCTAATTACTAACAGGTTCACATCTAGAAATAAAGAGGTTATAGTGCCCCTCTACTCGTCACTCATTAGACCCATCATAGCAATGCCCCATTTGGGATGCACCTCACAAGACACTTCCAACAGCTGGAATGACCAAAAAAGCACCTCACCAAGAGGATTACTGGCCACAAACATATGTCCTATGCAGTCCGACTGAAAAAACTCCAGCTGTACTCAGTGGCCTATCACTTACTCAGAGGTGATCTCTGCCTGACTTACAAAGCCATGTCCAACTCAGAATTGATGGACATGCTCCACCTAAAGAAATCCAAGTCACTGCGAGCCATGCGCTCTAGTGAGCTAAACCTCACCACAACAATAAATAGAACATGCTGGAGGGATGGATTCCTGTCACAGAGACTCCCCATGGTTTGGAACAAAATTCCTAACTACAATAGGCAGAGCCCCTCACTAACACTCTTCAAGAGAAGCCTTGATGAGTGGATGGGTAACAGAAGATACACCCATGGGATCACTTCATTGGCTCTGCTTGACAGAGGCTCAGTTAATTAATCAATGGGGTGGCGAAAGCTGACACACTCTGGCTAGGCTTAAAAATTCCCTCAGGCAGATAGCCTAGTACCTACCTATGAACCTATGGATCTACGAAGTGCTCAGTTCAGCAACATATTCACACACACTTTCATCTGCCTTGCGTCTATGCTCATGAAACTTTTTCCTATACATTTCAGGTGTTAGCCTAAAAAATTCTAACAAACAGTTCTTAACAGTAATATAATTAAAACAGTCAATGTCAGACATTTTAGACAACACAGTTACAGCTTTACCATGGATAAGGGGGTCATGAACCATACCCAAAGCCTATGGTCAACATCATACTGTTTATACACCCTCTCAAACATATGAATGAAACTATCAAAATTATCCCATTCTGTAAACTTCAGAAGACATTTACTGACCTTTTGTGCTTCTGGGGTTCAGTTACTCCCTTCCCCATTACCTCCATGACTCTGGCAAAGAGTCAGCATCTCCTTTTCATACTGCCTCTGCCTCTCCTTTTCCTCAGCTTCCATGGGTAGCGGTTTGTCATTCTCCTCAGCCTACAAACATCGCAGTTTCTCATTGTTCTCACTCTCTAGATGTCTCAGTCTCTCAGCTGCTTCTACTTCCAAACACCTGGCCTCCAACTCAAGTCTCTTTAGATCCAGATGGATTTTAAGTCCTCTGCAGAAAGGTTGAGCTGTCCATTCTCTGAGTGTGGTACATCTCCACTGCCAGTCTGATCGTCCTCCTGATTTCTGTTTTCTGATGCAGTTGTGACCAAAGCTGCAATCATGTCTGCCTTAGTCAGGTTTCCATGCTCCAGTCCCCTAGCCTGGCACATCTCAGCCAGCTGGCTTCTTGTCAGCTTTCCATACTCCTCTGCTGACATGCTGCCTGCTCTCCCTGACTAACTAAGCTAACAAAGGAAATAAAACAATTGTGATCTGAAGTCTGATTATTCACTGTGTGGCTGATTTAGAGTAAAAAAACACCTTCAGTGATCACTGTACACAAGCTACAGGAATTCACTCTACCCACACTGTTACAAGCCAATTAGTATTTGCCAACCAATTAATATGTGGTGGAGATATCCCACCACTGCCAAACAATTAATATGTGATGCCCTTGCACTGGCCCAGCAATCAAGGAGTTTCAATCCTCACCACTAACACCAGTGAGGGGCATCCATATAGGGAAAGGATAATACATACACACACAGTAAAGTACAATTTCCCTTAAGAGCACACAGGGATCACAGTCAGTCTGGGTCTGGTTTCCCCCTTTCTCTCCAGGTCCCCAATAAGACTCCTCACTGGCACAGCTATAGGGTACAGATCTCAGCCTAGTCGGCAAGCTAAAATCTCCAGCACCCTCTCTGTCCAATTAGTGCTTTGTGTCCCTGCCAGGTAGCTCACACACACACACACACACACACACACACACACACACACACACACACACACACACACACACACACACACACACACACGCGCACGCACACACACAGACACACACACACACTTTGAGATAAGAGTTATATACAACCACACAGACACTCCTGGGGAAGGCTGGCACAGGTTCTCCAGCTGTGCCCCGTTTAGCCAGACTATACGGTCATACCACTTGCCACCAGCTACTAATATTTATCAGCTAGCTACTAAAAGGCCCTTATGAATGGGTGCCCAATTATACTGTGCAATACTATTATCCAAATGGTAAGTGTAACTGAACTGTCAAGGGTTATTGGAGTGGCTTGGCCAGTATCACTATATACATGCAATGTACTCTAGAGCTTAAATTATCTCTACACAAAACAGCCACAGTTGAAAGGTTTAAAAATATTTAATAATAAATAATAAAAGCACAAAACAATACTTCTTACTACACAGTGCTAGTCAAGAGTTCAGAGATCACAGAGAAATACTTAAAATCATACAGTAGAAAAGTTCTGACATTAATACAGAAACAAAAGTAATCTAATCTTCCTAGTTCCTAGTCATAGCTAACAGAAAACACAGTTCTAAAATAAACTTACATACAGAACACAGGCAGAGTGCTGGTGAGTTGGATGTTCTTAAGACAAATGCTAAAATGCTCTCATTCTTTCTGCTCTTAAATTGATAACACAGTACCACTGATTCATTTTAGATTACATCATTTCTTTCTGGTTCCCAGGCTAATAAAAACTCAGATGTCAATATTCCTTTTGATCTTGCAGCAGGTCAGGAAGCCAGAGCAATAAAATAAATTATACATGTAAATTCTAGCCATTAACTGTGGCCTCAAAACAATAGTCAAAATGCCTCCCTCTAGACATCTCAGCTCTGAGTTTTAGATCAAAGAATTTCACACTGCTTGACTTATCAGCTTTCTTACAGCAGAGTGCACTGTTGTTACATTTTTGCAGTTCAACATCCAATACAGTCTTTTCACATTAAAGAGAACAAGCCTGTGGCTTATATTAATATTTACAAATGATAGAATTATCTACAAAATTCTATCTAGCTCGGCTGGCAGCATTTACCTATGTTCACACTCACCATGTCAAGTAAGTGCACTGCTGCAACTGTTGGACCTTCATTAGCTAAAACTGATCACAAAATCAGTCACCTTTGAACTGACACTAGCACCAGGTCTCACAAAGGGTGAAATCAGACTAACAAACTTCACCAAGTCAAATTATACCCTCCTAGGTGAAGGTATAAATGCATTACAAGCCACACCAAGATGAAAGTGGTAACTATGCTGAGGCTTAAACTAAAGCCCTGTACAATCACATAAGTATATAAAATCATCTGTAGCAGATAGAATCAAAGTCAGAGCCCCAAGAAAAATCAAGCTGCCATGGTGGACTTCTAGCATCAACAAACTTTACAATAAATGCAAAAAGTTGCTCTCCAAAAAAACAAAGACAAGGACCCAACAATGGAAAAGCACCCTCCACAGCCTTAACAGGAAAATAAGATAACTTGTCAAGTCCTCCAAGAGTTCCTTTGAGAGAAACCTAGCAAGTACTGCCTAGGATAACCATAAAGCCTTTTACAGCTATGTATGTAACTAAAGGGTAGGACTAAAGCATGTACAGAACTGGTGGCCAATGGTATCACACACTTTGACCTCACAGAGATAGTGAACTTGCTAGCAGATAGGTATGGCAAAAATCTCACTCCCTTATCCCCTCCTAACTTACAAGAAACCCTCCCCCAAACTCTCCACCCACCTTACATATCTGAAGAGCAGGTCCTCAAAGCCCTGTCCAAGGCAAAGAACACAGCCTCTATGGGACCAGATGACATTCCAGGTTGTCTTTTAAAGAGGCTAAAACATGAAATAGCATCACTACTAAGTACCCTTGTCAATCATTGCCAATCCACAGGCTTTATTCCTGTGTAATGGAGAACAGCTACAGTTATTCCCCTTTACAAAGGTGGCCTAGCAACTGACCTGGGTAATTATCGACCCATAACCTGACCAGCTTCAATCTGTAAGGCCCTAGACTGTATCTTTATGGACCTCATAAATAAAGACATAGGTGATCAACAATCCCTGGGTCCTACCCAGTTCAGCTTCGTGAAGGGCATATCCTGCCTGTTAAATCTGGTGGATTTCTTTGAAAGTGTGGCCCACACGATTGAGGATGGCAAATATTTGCACACATCATGCCTCGACTTGGGAAAGGCTTTTGACACAATCCCAAATTCAGGCATTGCTGATAAACTTAGCAAACTGAATGTAAACCCCTTTGTTGTAAGATGGATTGCCAACTGGCTCACAAACCGGACACACTACACTCTTTCAAAGTGGGTGACTCCACATCAACCAGTAGACCTGTTAGCAGTGGGGTTCCACAGGGATCAGTGCTGGGCCCATTGCTGTTTGGTATATACTTCAGAAGTTCAGATCAAAACTAAAGGGTTATGGCTGACTCAGTTTGCAGACAGCTGCAAATTAGGTGCAATCATTAAATCCCCAAATGATGTCAGTATATTCCAGGAAGGCCTCACACAGATCAATGACTGGTGTGTTAGTCATGGTCTCAAACTGAATGCAAAGAAATGCATCATCATTTCTTTCGGCACAAACAATGTCTCTTCACACCATCAAATAAATAATAATAATAATACCATAAGTACCCATGATGTGGTAAGGGACCTGGGATCACAGGTTGATTGCAGCCTTATCTGTGACCACCACTTGTCTACCACTGCAAAGAAAGCCTTCCAAGTAGTTCACTTGATTAGTAAAGACATTGCCTCAAGAGCAAAAGAAGTTTTAATCCCCTCCTATACTCAGCACGTATCCAGCCCATAATTGAGTATAATGCTCCATTTGGTATGTACCATACTAAGCATCTACAGGAATTACAGAGACTGCAGGAGTTTCTAACAAAGAAGATCAAGGGCCTCCAGCATGTGCCTTACATGGATTGACTAAATTCCCTGTCACTATACTCCACATCATATAGACTTCTTAGAGACACTTATGCCTGGCCTACAGAGCAACAAAAGACCCATACCTAATGAACATAATGCATATCCGTAAATCAAATGGGTCTAGGGCTACCCATTCCAGGGACTTAAATATGGCCTGCGAATTAAATAGGACATGCTGTAGGGACAGATTTATCTCCTAGTGACTGCCACATCTTTGGAACAGGCTACCAATTCATGTGAAACAGAGCACCTCTATGACACTGTTCAAGAGGAACCTGGATGAGTGGATGGGACACCAGAAATTCTTACCAGGGATAGCACCCACAACCCTCCTGCACATGGGCAATCATCACTAAATGCAGTCTTGGGTATTAACTAGCTTCTACGGCATTACATTGGGTCAAAACGGCTAGGCTTAAAATGACCTCCGGGTCAATAACCTAGTAATCTCCTATGATCCTATGAATAATCAGAGGTCAAAATCCAACTCATCACTTTGTATCTGTGAGGTTAGGACCTTAACCATTATACCAACACTACCTCTCTCCCCAGTATAGCAACCGTCCCTTGGATTATGCATTATCATAATTCTTACACAACTGTGGCTACATATGGAAGAGAGATATGTGCACTCTTTCACTGCTATTGTCTCCCTTCATTCACTCTCTTTGTTCTTGCTCAAAATGATTGGTCCTTGAAACTGCTTAGTAGAGGCAGCTAATAATGGATTACAGTCTATTTGCTGCATTGCCCCATTGAAGTAGCACTGCAAATTTGCATATGAACATTCAATACTAGATGGGCGATAGGCCCACTGAGGATTTATGTTGTGAAGCTATATCCATCCTGGTTACAGCTGCAAATTGTGAAACCCAAAAACTATAGCTGGAGACTTCCCCTCATCACTAAAATGCCATCCAATAATCCATCCCTGAGGGATGACCTGCATAAGTGGTCTGTAAGACTTATTCTTCAATTCTCCATGATTCTTTCCAGATATAATGATTTTAAACTCACTCCCAAAACCTACATAATGAATTATCCACTTTGTTCCCACACTTGAGAAACTCTTTGCAGGTCTTCAATATTTATCACTGATACATTTTAAATGATGCTTGAAAGGTTTTGTGGCTTGGGTTAATATCTTATTAAGTCCTAACTGATCTTCTAAAATTACTTGGGAGCCTTACTTCCCATATCTATGTGTGCTCTTTAGCAATAGTTATGTGGATGAGTTTGTCCTGTATATCATCAAGTGACAAAATTGTTTGTGTTTGACATCCATAATGAAGAAGACTCATACTCTGGGAAAGTGCCTCACTTGGGATTGCTATCAGGAGCTTGTAATGAAGAAGACTCATAGTCCGGGAAAGGCCCTCACTTGGGATTGCTATCAAGAGCTTATAATGAAGAAGACTCATACTCTGGGAAAGGGACTCACTTGGGATGGTTATCAGGAACTTGATAAGAGCTTGCCTCCCAGGCAACATTACTACACTGTTCTGGAAGCTTTAGGTAACTCCACCAATCATTTGTTGTAACTCAAATGTTGTCTTTAAGTGCTGGAAGGTGGCAGGTGCCAGCCTGCAATGAACCTTAACCAAATGGGATAGGTATTTAATACCGAATTGTATTTAAGATTCTCAGAATATAAGATCCACCTCCAACATTTCCCCCGGTAGCACAATGTCATTGTTAAAGGGGTGGGGATAATTTTTTAAACCAGTATATAGTTGTGAGGTATATAGGTGTGAAGTGCATACCTGTGAGGTATACAGGTGTGAGGTATATAGCTGTGAGGTATATAGTTGTGAGGTGCATAGCTGTGAGATATATAGGTATTAGATATATAGGTGTGCGGTATATAGCTGTGAAGTATATAGGTGTGAGGTACAAAAGTGTGATACATATAGCTGTGAGCTATACAGGTGTAGGTTATGTAGCTGTGAGGTATATAGGTGTGAAGTGCTACTAATCAGAGCATCCTCTATGGCAGCCCATAATGAGGGTGCTTTTGCATGCTTTTGCTGTTGTAAGGGTGTGTTATAGTGGATAAGAAGATGCGTACATATTTATGTTAGGTAGTCTTGCATCTCTTTCTTTGATAGTCATAACAGTTACTATATTTAGGATCATATGTCTTCTTCCAGACCAAATCAACTGCAGTACCTACTTCTGTATTGTCCCCAGCCACTTATTCCCATGAGGGGTAGGGAGGTTCTTGAACATATGATACACACTGGAGTTGTGTAGCATAACTGTCTTTATTCATTCCACTATTAATAAGTGCATTAACTTCCACATGTGGATGGCATCATACTGGATATCTCTCATTAGTTTAAAATTGACATCCAACAGTTTGGGAACTGACAAACTTCTCCAGATATCTATATTATTAGGAGGTTTCCTGCATATTGAAAATGTTGATGGCTACTGGATACAGTTTGAGAAGCCAGGGGGAGGGGGGAGTAACAGGTAGGATTTACATTTTGTAATTATTTGCTTTTAACACATAAATTACTTAAAAATCCTTTAGTAATTTATCTGTAGTTGGAATGTCCTGTACAGAGTCATTTGTGGGCAATAGACAAATGTCTGCTATCTGAGCTTGGTGTAAAAATAACAAGAGGGCAGAGGACAGCCTTGCCTTGCACCTTTCTCTAAAGCAAAGGGGGCAAAAATGTTGTACCTGACAGGACACTAGCAATGGCCTTAACATATACGGCTGAAACTGCCTTAGTGAACTCAGTAAGGATGATGAACTTCAAAAGCATTGACAATAAGATGGGCCACCTAACTAAGTCAAAAGCTTTTTTGATGAACTCAACTAACACTTCCTCTGCAGGTGTCTTCCCTGAGTTTCTGAATTTCTGTAAAATCAAATTGCATTCTTACTTGTGTTAGAAATGTCCTTAACAATGTCCACATTTCTCTGCCTTGCTGCAATCCTTCAGTGACCTGGACTGCACAATAATGATGCATTCATTCAGAGATGTTAAGGAAGATTGTATGCCAGGCATGCTGCTGTATCCCATTTAGAGGGATTATTAATTCCCATGCTGGGAGTTTACACAAGCAGTTTTTATAACCGTCTGGATCCAAAGCTTTACCACTCATTAACTTTTGGATAGCTATTGAAAGATCTTCTGAATTTATTCAGGGATGGAGGAGCAATCTGTATTACTCCTACACATGGAGAATATTGCAAGGGAGCAAGAAACCAGATGCATCTGTCATAGTGTTCAGAACTATTGAGCAGTGACTCTGAATATTGGGTCTTATAGAAGTTATGAAAGGCCATCCTAGTATCAGCTTGTCTGACCAAATATTTCCCTTGGGATTCATGTTGAGTCACTGAAGGTAGTTTCAGTGAGCAAAAACAAATGAAAAAAAACATTTGCCGAAACTACCTTTGGTGAACATTAAAACGTTTTTTTGGTGGGGGACAAACTTCATCCCCTGAACTTGTACACACCAAATCTGAGGTCACACAGCAGTGGAGCATACCTCTCAACTGTACAGATTTTTGCAGAATGTCCACATTTTTACCTCATATTTTTGTATATTTTTCATAAAACTGTGTTTTTCTAGCAAATTATTGACAAATTATTGATGATTTAAGTCAGAAAATAATGGCAGACATTTGAGTTTCAGACTTCATATCCTCCAGAAAATTCATGCTAATGCAAAACCTGTTATTCTATCTACAGGAATATTTAAAACTTGTTCCTATTTTTGGGCCTTTGTCCCCCATTTTTTATGGCTTTGTCCAAATTTCTTGCTCTAAGAAGTTAAGTATCCAGTGGAGAAAAAGACAGACTTCACTATCAGTGAAAGTCATTTTGGCAAATGGCATTTGTTCTTTTTGAATCTTCAGAAACTACCTTTGTTGAAGTGACATGTTCTCTTCTGTTGCTGTTTGATAGAATAGTAGCCTTTGCCTGTCACGATTTTAATGTATACACCTGCACCTTGCCTGGCTGATCTCCAGCTTGTAAGTCTGCCCAGTGCAAGAATACACAACTTCTTTCATATAGTTCTTCTGCTAATTTCCTTTTCACCTGCTTGGACTCTTTTTACCACAAGACTGCATTTATATTTGTTGGCTATGAGTCTTTTAAAAATGAGTTTGTTTGGGTGAGGGGCTGTTGACATACTAGAGTCAATCTTGGTATGTAGCCAAGCTTTGACCAGCTGACATATATCCTTCATTTTCCATTGGAAACTCTCCCACCAGATACCCACTGGTATGCTACCTGCATGTTTGTTTTGCTTTTTTCCTTATCTAGCTAACACAGTGCCATATTTTATAACTAAAGTGTCAGCTCTCCACTGTTTTACAGGAGTAGTGCTTTGGAAAAATATGTGAGGTATCTAAAAGCAGCCCACTATGGTCTCAGAAGACTAGGATACTAGAACTAGTTTGGATACTCTTGGAAGAAAATTGGAACAATAATGTCAGTAATCCAGTCTGCTTTCAGGTCCCTCTATAACCTGTGTTTCCATTCCTAACCAAAAGCCAGGGACCACATAGATCATGATGTCTTCAGAACTGACCTATCTAGTAAATACTATGTTAAAATCCCTCCTATGATTATTTGTATGTTATCTCACCCTAAGACCTGCATTGCTGATAAAAAGTTATCAAAACCCATTCAGCTCCTCATTGTTAACACCATAAGTCACTCTAATTATTAAGGGACCTTTTAAATCCCAATCCATATTCGACAGAGCTCCTCTCTGACCCTCTTCAAGAGAAGTCTTGATGAGTGGATGGGTAATCATAAGTTCTACCCTGGGATCAACTTCAGGAGACCTGTTGACAGAGGCCCAGGTTACTAATCTAATGGGGAGGCGAAAGACATCACTCTGTGGCTAGGCTTATAAATGCCCATGGGCAGATAGCCTAGTACTTACCTATGAACCTATGAACCTATAATGGTGGTCACAGTTTGCCTCGTTCCTATCTCCCCTATCTATCATTTTAGGATTCTTCTAATGTATAGCTTTGTTTATGGTTCATGGATGCTGCATCTGTTAAGCAGAAATGATAAACCTTGTGAGAATGGTCTCCATAGCACTCTCTCAGGCAACATATGTTCATTTTGGAGACATTTAATTCCTGAAGTTCGATGGTATCTGCCTTAACTGCTTTGAACAATAATCAGGCTACATTTTTCTTGCATTAAAGTTATACTCTCAATACATTTAGGGGAAGCAATTTCAGCATCATATCAGAAATAAGGTATTAAGCAGGCTACTCTTGTAGTCGCTGTAGCAATGGTGTGAGAAAAGCCTAAACATGTAAAGAATTAAAAGAACTATATATAACATATGTAACTATGGGAAGTTTTCACAGTAAGCATGTAGATAATAACTAAATAGGAATGGCTATCAGTTAACTTAATAATCAGTACTGATAAGTCAACACAATTATCAAGAAAATCACAGTTGTCAAATTATATACGGTTTGAGGAAGCTCAGACAGCTTTCAGTTATTGTAAGTTCCAGTACTAAAGTGAGCCCTAAAATGATACACTTGTATGTGGTTCAGTTATGAAAATCTAGTGTACAGGTAATTTAATGCAAGTTAAATGGTGAAAATGATATACAGTCATGTAACTTTAGAGCTACCTTTGATTTTATGCTGCCTCTGTTTGGTGTCCTTGCCATCTCAGATAGTTTTAAAATGTAATAGGAATGCATTTTTTGCTAGCTTGATTTTGCTGATGCATCCTACTCATTCTGATTTGAGATTTCCTGTTTCACACCTGATGTTGTCTCTGCTATTTCCCCCTCTTTTAGGGCTACTTACTGGTTGCTGGTTAGGACAGTGGAAAGCTGCCAGTATATCACTTTCTCTATTTGGTTTCCAGTAGGTGGAGAAGTGGTCACCTGATCCTGAGACTCTGCTGGAGTGTTTTGCAGTTTGTGGCCTTTGGAAGTGGACACAGCTGTGAACGTGTTATTATGGGTTGTAGCTCTCTTGCCCCTATCCCTTTGCTCCTGTGTTTTACAGCTTATGATCAGCATATTGGTTGATTCCAGCAACAGACTAGGAGCATCTTTGGGGCTCAATACTGACTGCAAGAAGATAAGGAAGCTACTTGGCAAGAGATAGCTTTTCATTTGAGGCTGCCATCTGATTTGCTGTGTAGATGGGTATTTGAAATAAGATGGTAATGAATGACTGCAGCTCCATGAGTATACACCAGCAAAAGCCTGATTTCCATCCGTAACCTCCACCAGAAGTGCAGATACAGCCAGCCATTTTGGTTGTTGAGCAGAAATTCTCTACTGTCTTTTGCAATTTGAAGATTAGATCACTGTCTCTTAAATTATATGGCAGACAAATAATCTTCTGAGGTGGTTGATGAGATGGTCGATGATCTTTAGGATGTTTTAGGGATTAAAAGATATCATAAGGTAAGTTAGAGTCCTTGGAAGTAGCTTGTGTAGGTAGTCATCTGCATGTAGCCCATTGCATGCCCCCTTTCAACCCCACTGAATGCAATTTGTTCCTTCTGAAGCAGTTCTCCAAATCATCATTTTCCTACAGTTGCCCATCCCAGTATGTGCATGCCTTTCTTGGATATAAGCAAGTGTTTCTTGCATTTTAGCAGATACTAAGATGGTTATCAACTCCAAAAATTAGTTGTGTCCACCCATGGCTGGATATCTTCTTTGTAGTTTTGATGGTCTCATACCTGCTTTATGGGTGGGTCATCCTGTCCAATACTGGAATCCACTGTTAGAAATTTGAAAGTAAATTGCAAGTGTTTGAAACCAAAGGGAGTACAATAGGTATAATTAACACTATATACTGCACAATAACTTACTGTGGTGATGATAATAGTGGTTTATGCTGAATTATGTAACTTGAGATATAGAACAGCTGAAGCAAGGTTCTGCTATGCTTGACATCAACTCCACTTCATGTTGTGCCATCTCTAAAGTCTGGCAATGTCCAGTTCTTCCCAATAGGTTGTATACAGTTTTCCAAGATATGCATTGCCCCAAAAACCAGAAAAAAATAATAAATGTATATAATTAGAAATACCCATATTATTTCTTTTGAGCCCTGTAGATTAAGCAATTTTGGATAAACTTTAGGCCAGTAAGGAGCACAAGCAGTTCAAGCTCAGTGCTCAGAGATCCTTACTAGTGTTATAGCAGAAAAAAAAGAATGTAAATTCAGAAATGGTACATGTTCTGGTATGCAGAACCTGCTCATACCCTTCTTGCTTTCTAATGAATGATTAAGAGACAAGAGTTAGGCCTTTTACTCTCAACTACCCGTGGCTTAGGAAGGGACTGTTTCACTTTTATACCAGCTTGCACTATTCCTGAAAATGGAGGACTGACCCTGTTAACTTTTAACTCACAGTAACTAATTAAAGCATATCAGATGGGGCCTGTCAGCCATTTTTACCCTAATCATCAGTAGCCATTTACAGAGCTTCATATGTGCCTGTATTTGCAAAAAACTGCAGCCTGCAACTACTGTAATGATCTAACATGAACAGGGGTTACTATGGTAACTTTTCAACTGGTCTTGATAACTTCCCTTTGCTATTCCCTCTCTTTTTTTCTTACCGTTGCTATAGTACATACAAAAAGAAATATTTCCATTTTGACATTTGTGTACCTCGGCAAGTCTGTTCTTAGCCAATGACCAGAACAATAGAGTTATAGCTCTCCTTGTGATGAATTATGCCTACTTTTTTTTAAATTTGTTAATCATGTAAGATCCACTGCTTACAGCACAACTTTTGTTTCAGCAACAGAAAAAGAGCCCTTACCAAGTTAAATGACTTGCTGTGAATTGTACGGAGTATTCTTGGAGGATGAAGGACTCATACTCGTGTAAAATTTCAAGCTCAAGATTTAATGTGTGGCATGTGAGTAGATACATGTCGTTAATCAAATACAGATATACCACTCAGTAAGGTACATGTCTTTAAAACAATTTATTGCGGCTTTTTCTGTATGACTGTATAATGCTTGTAATCACAGTTGGAAATGTGTGTATGTCTAGCTTCATAAAGTGCTTCTAAACCTTCCTCAGTTTAACACAGTATGTGCATGTCTATGTATCATCTCCATAAAACACGGTGTTTTAAGAGTTTAAAAACACGCTTCACTTTAAAATAGCTGACTTTTTAAAATTCATTTAAAGATTTCACCAGACAAATGAGATAAAGTAAATTAGTGTGATACCCCCCACTCTTCCATTATAATCTGTTCAATTACACAGATAGGTGATACAACACCAAGGAGTCTGCTGTGTCAAACTGCTGCAATTCACACAGGACCCCCCCCCCAGTATCTTGAAAGTTTTTTTCTTCACTGAGTATTTGTATTCAGTCTTTCTTTGATTGGTCAACAGCAGGTAACAGGAAATGCCCTTCTCACATTACTGTTACTGACAAAATATTTATCCTTGGACTCAGGAGCGGCCTTAGATCAACTGGTACCCTAGGCAAAAGGGCTCCATGGCACCCCCCCACCATACCACCTGATACCCCCCATCCTGTTCTACCTACATCAAATAAACACTGGAAAAGTGCCCCTGCTAGAACAATGCCCTAGGTGGCTGCCTAGTTGGCCTATGCCAAAAGCCGGCTATGCTTGGACTCCACTGAAAATGGAATCAACTCAGCTAAAAAAAAACCTGATCAAGAAAATAAATACACAGATACTTGGCTCTGTTGTGTATAGTGATAAAACCTTGACTGTGCCTTGAGGACAAGTAGTGGCAGAGGAAATTAAAAGAGCCAAGATGGAGTAGCAGTGAGTGGCCTCTGCTGGCTTTCTCATTTCAGGAGGGAGGACTTCTCCTGTCTTGCCAGTCACACACATAAGAGTGTGTAAAGAGGTCACTAAGTAACTTCTTGCTGCTCAGGACTGAGGAGACTTGGATGGGAGTTCACAGTAGCCTTCTCAGGTAGCAGCCTATAGTGAAAATGTCAGACATGCTGCAGGGGCTACTCATGGGAAGGAAGGAAGGAAGGAAGGAAGGAAGGAAGGAAGGGAGGAAGGAAGGAAGGAAGGAAGGAAGGAAGGAAGGAAGGAAGGAAGGAAGGAAGGAAGGAAGGAAGGAAGGAAGGAAGGGACCCCTGACATGAATGACAACCTGTTAGCCTTCAACTCTTGCCTTTGACAGGGAGTGAATGGTTAAGTTCTCCTGCCCTAGTGAAGAAATAAGTAGGCCAGAGAACTCTTACTGTGGTTGTGGAGGGAAAGGGCTGGCCTTTACACTGGACAGACAAACAAATGGGTCAGTAAGGGGCTGGCTGGGAAGGTTTGCTTGCTTTAAGTGAGGTCTAAAAAAATAAAGATATACATAAATAGACAAACGCATGAATGAATGAATGGATTAATACATCAAAGGGCTGCACTCCTTCGTGTCTTATTGCTTTCACATGCACTGTGAAAGAAAGCCTCACAAGAGTACTCATCATCTACTGCCACTGTTACTGAAGGCAGAAATCTGAAAATTAATGTGCATTTTATTAATCTTTAAATAAAGTAAGGTCATCATGTACAAGTACCTTTTTTCATAGGTGGGTCTGAAATACTTTCTGGTTAAGTGGCTACTTTCGAGTCACAGAGTTTGCAAGTAAAGGTAGACTGAATAACATCCAAGAACACATGATGATGCCATGTAGCTGTTGATAGCCTTATACGATAATATAAGCTGCTAGGTAAAACACTAATAAAGATAATAATTATACCCATTTGTTAACCAGATAAGCTCACGGGGCACACAATCCCCATTTCATGAGCTACCCAGGAGGAATGTTTGGTTAAGTGACTTGCTCGGGGTGACACAGTAGATAACTGAAGACTGACATAATCAAACCTTGTACCACAAGAACTACACCTCACAGCCTTAAACCTCTGTGTCAACTGTCAGTATTAAGCAGGCTGAAAGGATGGATGATACAAATATAAAATTCAACTTCTGAAGAGGTATTTGACTATTTGCATTTTTAATTATCTGGGTTCATGACATAGCTCTTTTTGCAAAGACAACCTAGAAGGAAAGATACACTGTCTTATAAATTGCTATCTCCTTTAAGGAGGCCAGTGGTGGAGTCCATTGCTTTGGACATCTGGTGGTGACTTGAGTTATAATTTAATAGAAAGCCATGATGGGTGTCGTGAGGACAGACGCGATAGCACACAAAGACACATGTAGACATGCATGCAGGGCTTTTCAATCTACCTTGTGATTTCTGAAGCACATGTATAAAGTTGTGTAAGAACTGTACTAAAGTAGTATTGGTACCTGAGGAACTGGACTTCTAGAGGTTCAGTTGTACTGTGTGTGTATGTGTGTGTGTGTGTGTGTGTGTGTGTGTGTGTGTGTGTGTGTGTGTGTGTGTGTGTGTGTGTGTGTGTGTGTGTGTGTGTGTGTGTGTGTGTGTGTGATCAGAAAATATAAAATAAACAGCAAACGTAACTGATGGTATCCAACCCCACCTCACATTTGTCAGCTTGCAGGCAACTTAAATTAAAGTGGGGAACAACTATGGCTACAAAATATAGTACAGAGAAAAAGTATGCTTCTTGATTTGTTTACTTAGTGGATTTCAACTGACTAGTAAAGATAATTATTTGAAAACCATGTTAAACGTTCATAAAAACACAACTAAACTTATACAGCAAAAAAACTGCTTTGCTGGTGTACAAAAACGGAAGTGAACTGAAAAGAGCTTAAACTATAGTTATTATTTGTTGTAGAAGCTTTTATTCTGTTCTTATGAGAACTAACTAATACATAATAAAGTCTAAAATAAAACAATAATCATAAAATCTATATGAATTACAGCAGGCAAATAAATTCATGCTGCAGCAGACTTTATTATGCTTTACATGCTCATTCAAAGGTTGTGTGCTTTCCTTTTCATTTCAAGTTGATGTTTAAAAATTATTTTAATGAAATATCAATCCAGAAAAGTCGTCCAAAATGTCATAATTTTTTGGAGTGTTTCAGAAATCCCAAGGTAGGTGGAAAAATCCTGCAGGAAAATGAATGAAAATGTATGTATGAATTTGTATGTGTATGAGTGTGTGTATGTAAGTGAGCATGAGCGCAAATGCATGCGAGCGTATGTGTGTCAGTGTTTGTATATGAGTATGTGTACACGTGTTTGTGTGCCTGTTTGTCCAGTGTTGAAGAGAAGACAAATTGTCTTTGCGTGATACAATTTTAGTAGTAGGTGATAATTTATAAACTTTTTCATGGAATTTCTCCTTTAAAACAAACAAAAAAAAATGTTAACATGATTTGTCTGATCTTTGACATCCTTACCACATGCTTCTGATTTCCTTGACCTTTGCTTCTTTATTAGACATAGCTCCCTTCTCCCAGGGACAAACTGAGAGTCGCCATTTAAGTGGCTGGCACAGTCATACAATGTACATATAAAGGCTGGTACAATCAAACACAGGCCTAGAAAATTAAACAGAAAAGTACTTGTGCTGTTTGGAGTAAAACAATAAAAATACTGTGAGACACCTTAAAATAATTAACAAAATAGAATAACTAAGTAAGACAATAAAATACTGTAAGACATCTGGAAACAATTTGATAAAATATAAAAAGTAAATAAAACAATAAAATATCATGAAAATACTTAATAAAAATAGAAAAAAAAACTAAGTAAAAATGTAAAACATGTATTTGTATTGTTTTGTTAAACAATAAACACTGTGACACACTTACAAATACAAAACCTAAGTAAAACAATATTGTTTTGCTTATTTACTTAGTTTTTATAGTTTGTTAATAATTTTCAGAGGTCTAATGGTGATCTTATTCATTTGCATGTAATGTTCTCATTAGCAGGTCATAGCTTAAAACTGCAAGCTGTAATAGCATATGAACTGTAGTGTTCATGAATCTTTTAATAAGACCAGCTTAGTACATTAACCAATCAGTGAGCATTCTGAAGCATAAACCACAATGTGACATACAGAAATTTGTATCTTTATTTAGCCTTTGCTAATTAAGTAGGATCTGCCAGACACAACTATTTGCTTTTAGAGGATACTTAAGAGTTCTGATTTAGCAAATTGTATGCTAAAAGATATATAGCATGTGAACAGACAACCCATGTCTAGAAGTTGTAGCTCATGCATAGCTTTTTACCTTAATCCACCATTTGTATTACAAGACAGATAACAACAATAGCACATTACTTTAGTGGTGAAGCTTGAACAAGATTAACAATACCTTAAATTTGTTTTCTTTTAGTAATAAAATAACAACAATTGCATTAACAGACCTTCAAAGATGGTATCATGGAACTGCATTTTGTTCCCTTACTGAAATACCACAACTGAGTCTGATCATATAAAAAAAATCATGATATTATCTGCTGAACAGGAATGCATTTGCACAACAATGGAATGGGTTCTGCAGCTCTTACAAACAGAATATCTGATTTAGTGAAACTTGCCACCCAAGGTTGTTGTGCAATTTTAAATTATGTTCATATATTAAGCATGAGAGCTCAGGGCATATTAGTGTCCCCAAACTGCTATCTGTTCACCAGTGTCTGAAATAAACATAAACATAAAGCACCACAGCTGTATGCCAAGGAATCATTGTCATCCATTCAGTGTTGTAGCACAGATTATGTTACCTACTGCCAGACTTCTGTGAGATTTCAGCTGTTCAACAGAAAAATTGTACTTGTGTTGGCATCTCTTGTTTTATGGTTCTCACCTTCAATTCCCTGAGCCATGACACTTTCCTGATGTCACTTAAGTCATATTTATTTCCTATTATGTTATATAAAGAAACTGCTGCCTTGCTCAGAGACTGAAAATACAGCTGATTTCCTATGAGAACAAAACTGTATGTCGTATCTCTTGTGTTTTTTTTGTCTGTAATCTCTTTTATGTTGGTAACATATGTGGGAACAAAGCATAGATGACTAGGTTCCCACTTCATTACATCATAAATTGGCCTGTTTATCCAGTTCTGAACTGCTTGTAAGAAGATAACAAAAGATATACGAAGAGTCTGTGGTTATTTGCCAGTGCTAACAATGGAAAGTGCAATCGTTTAGAAGAAATATTGTTACAGAGCTGCTCGACGCCTACACTGAGTAGGCATAGACTTTCTTTAATACCACTGCCCACTGAAGGCATATTGCTGTAAAACATAACTATTTAATTCAACTAAATGATAAACAATGGAATGAATGTTTGATTTTCAAACTTCTATTTGTGTGGGAAGACAAGGTTGCCTGGAAGTGCAAAACAGAATAAAACCCCATTATTAATTCTAAATAAGCATAGCCAAGGTAGCAATGACAATCATAAAAATGTTTGATTATGAATTTTGTCATTTTTTTGTCTCAGATGTAAAATGCTGTGAGGTCTTTGTGTATGGTTGCAGTTCAAAGTTAAACTCCATTTGATTTCCTTTCTCAACTGCCACAACAAAGCAAGTGGGTAGCATGACTCAGTGCTGCTGGAGTGAGCATTGAACATCTGCTACATTATACCTCCAGTGTGTACCATTCCTGTTCTCCAAGACCAACTACTCTGTAAGTACCTGCCTTCATTTGAGGTTCTTCTCTTTCATGGCATCTGGCTATCTACAGTTATGCTGACAATTCTACTTGCAACAAATTGTATTTCTGAATTTTTTGTGACTGACAAACTTGTATCTATTCAGTAATTTCCACTTACTGTTTAATTTGCATTCCTGTAGGTTGTATTACTGGATATTATCACTCCTTCCATTAAAATATTACAATTCTTAGACTTCTACTCTTGTATGATAGAAAAGTAAATATTATTGCCATAATCCATATCCCTGGTTCTGCCTGTGTTTGTAATAGATAGCTGTAAACCCCATTCTGCAGAATTCCCACATGCCTTTGAGACTCGTATTTGACTGAACAGCCACATGGAAAAGT
>NC_056729.1:1039900886-1039948386 GCF_019279795.1 Protopterus annectens
ATCTGTTTCTTTGATCTCAGCACTTGTTCAGATTAAAAAAAAAAAAAAAAACAAAAAAAATTTTCATCTGCTTTTACTGTACTTGTTTTTCTACCTACTTCATTTTACTTTTGCATCATCTTAAAAATACTCAATTGTATTTATTACTGCTTGGTGTAACTCATTCTAAGCCTTTTGGTTTAAACACTTGGGCTTCGGACCAGTTGTTTTGCACTGAGAGGGTTTGTGGTCTGCACTGTTGTGGCAGAACAGATAGCTTACATCCTTCTAGGTTGGGAACTGCTGATTGAGGGCTCAGTGTCTGTTATTCTAAAAGTGTATTAATTCTGGTTTAAGCACTTGGGCTTTCAGGCCAGTTATTTTACATTAAGAGGGTTCGTGGTCTGCACTCTTGTGGGAGGAGAGGCTGGACTCTGCCCTTCTGAGCTGGGAATTTCTGGTTAAAGGCTTATAGTGCATGCATATCTGAACTGCTTCTTACTGAAGTTGGCGCACCTTGTTTGCTGTGGCATAGACTGGATTCGGGCCTGCTGGATCTAGCTTTGTTTGTGTAACTTGAGCACTAATCCAGACATTCTCTAAAGTATTCAATTGTATTTATTACTGCTTGGTTGTAACTTGATTAAAGTGTTGCTATCATTTTAAGTCTTTTGGATTAAGCACTTGGGCTTCAGACCAGTTGTTTTACATTAGGAAGGTTTGTGGCAAGCACTGTGGTGGCAGGACAGGTAGCTTTCATCCTTCTAAGTTGGGAACTGCTGATTGAGAGCCCAGTGTCCAAGTGTATTATTTCTGGTTTAGGCACTTGGGCTTCAGGCCAGTTATTTTACATTAAGAAGGTTCGTGGTCTGCACTCTTGTGGGAGAAGAGGCTGGACTCTGCCCTTCTGAGCTGGGAATTTCTGGTTAAAGGTTTATAGTGCCTGAATATTTGAACTGTATCTTTGAACTGTATCTTACTGAAATTGGTTTGCTCTAGCATAGACTAGATCCAGGCCTGCTGAATCTAGCTTTGTTTATATGCTTGTTGTTTGTTTGCTTGTTATTTCCCTGGAAGCTAATTCCACCTAATACGTGGCTTCTCAGCGCTTCTGTGGATCACTAGTGATATCTGCATTGCTTACTGTACTTATTTCCTTGTTTCACTTGAAAGAAAGTTACTGTTTGTCGTTTTTGCATTTAGTTACTTGTAACACATTGCACTCAAGTTACCTGGCACTTGCTCACTAAAGCAATTATATAAGTCAGCACTAAAAATTAAAAGCACTACACCCTCACTCCCACTGGCCCTTGTTTTCAATTATTAAGGAATTCCCAATATTATTCTAGCATGTCCAAAGGTCAGTTGTCAATCTCCTATCCGGTCCAGCTGGTGAATCTGGGAATCTTGAAGCAATGTTATAACTGCCTCATGTACACAGACAACCCTCTCCTCCTCCCACATAACACAAATACTTAGAGATGCAGCTATTTAGCCAAACTGGAGGCTGAGCTCTCTCAACTCAGGACTGGCAAGACCAGACAGGAGGAGAAGGCAACTACACACACCAGAAAACCAGCCTCACATAATGCTACCACACCACTGAATCAAACACATAAACACACAAAGACATACTCGAAGGCTCTGAGTAAAAATTTACCTAAACAGCAGAGGCCTCCAAAGCAGACACCCAATCAACTGCTACCTCAAGACACCCCACAAGCAACACATAAACCATAAAAGCAGTGTGCAAAGCAGTCACAGCCCTTAAGGCCAAATACAACACCAAACATACTTGTCATAGGTGACTCCATAGTCAGACACACTGACGTCCCACTCACCAGGCTGAACAAGGAGAGGGTCACAGTAAGCTGCCTATCGGGCGCTAGAATCCGCCACATAACACAAGCACTCGGGTCACTCCACGGCAAGTACAAATATGACACAGTCATTCTCCATGCTGGTGTGAATGATCTGAGACGTACCTCCCTGGACTACATGAAAAGAGACATAGAGGAGCTCTCTGATTATGTAGCCTAGGCAGGTATGACCCTGACCCTGAGCAGTATCCTTCCTTCACCAAGAATGATGCCACAATATAGAGACAAGATGATCAGCTTTAACAATTGGCTTAATGTCTGGTGTCATTCAAAGGGGATCCAGTGTTTGTCTGCCTGTAATGACATGCTTGACAAGCCATGCTGCTTCGTGAGGGACGGCTTGCACCTGTCACCCCTGGGATTCCGGATATTGGCTAAGGCTCTTGCCACCCCCATAGTGCCTTTTTTAGGCAAGGCTCAAATTCTAAGCCTACCACCCTAGAAAACAAAAATGGGAAGAAACTGAGGGTAATGCTGCTCAATGCCAGAAGTCTAAATCTCAAAATGCATGCACTCGAGGCCCTTCTCAGTATGGAGAACATCGATGTCTGTGCTGTAACTGAAACCTGGTTCAAGGCTCCTGAGAGCACCCTGGCACTATTAGGTTTTACCTCATATCATGCGTTCCGGCCCCAAAACTCGGACCACACCACAAAAGGAGGGGGGTGTATCCATATTCATAAAGGATACCCACACCTCCAGGTTGGTGGCAACGCATCTCCGCGGAAACCATCCAGGTGCAACTAACCATAGGCAAAACTGCTCTACAAATTGTAGCATGCTACAGGCTACCCTCTCAAACTCAGGAACCCCACACAGCCTTCCTGAAGACACTGGAGGGTATAAATGTATCTCCAAACACCATCATATTGGGTGACTTCAACTACCCGAATATAGACTGGGAACATTACTCAAGCCCTAACTTTCTAGCCCAACGGTTCCTGGAGTTCATAAATTCAAATGCCATGGAACAGCTAGTCACTGTATCCATGAGAGGAGAAAATATACTAGATCTCATTATCACAAACATGGGGACAAAATGCTCTACACCGGAAGTATATCCCTCATTGGTGAGATCTGATCATAAACTAATCTCACATGAAATCCACATCCCGCCCCCACCCCAAACAAAAAAGACCACAGTGAAGAACTTCTCTAAAGCAAACTTCACACTACTCAAGACTGGTGTGGTATCCTTCAAGGCCCCTGAGCCAGTGGAAACCACAACCCAAGCTGTGGAAGCCCTTACAAATGCCTTCTATGAACACCTCCAGGACTGCATGGATCAGGCAATGCCAAATAAAACCAAGACTCTTTCCACAAAGGGCAAACATCCAGTCTGGTGGACCCCAGCCATTAACAAACTTTACAATAAGAGGAGAAAGCTATTACATGATAGAACAAAATCTATAAAAGGGAAGTCACCCCTGATCATTATTAGTAAAAAAATACGAGCACTCATAAAATCAACTAAGGCCAATTTTGAGAGAAAAATTGCCATGGATTCAAAGGACAATCATAAGGCCTTTTTCAGCTATGTTAGGAACCTGGGTGAAAACTCCCAGATAAACTCAGAATTAGTCCAAAATGATACAAAAATCACTGAACCCACAGACATTGCCAACATACTGGCAGACAGGTTCAGTGCAAACTTCACCCTCCCCTAAAGGAGAGATAACTATCCCAGCGGTGTAGCCTCCCAGACATCTCAAATGCGCAGGTGAAAGCTGCTCTCTCTAAAGCTAAAAACACAGCATCAATGGGACTGGATGGTGTCCCCGGCTGTGTGCTACACGAGCTAAATGAGGAATTAAACCTGCACATAAGGCAGCTGTTTAATCTCAGCCTTACCACAGGATACGTGCCCAAGGAGTGGCGACGGCAACTGTGGTCCCACTCCACAAAGGTGGTGCCTCTGACCCTGGTAATTACCCCCATAAGCTTAACAAGTCTAGTCTGCAAAGCTATAGAGAGGATCATAATGGAGCTCATAAACAAAGATATAGGGGACTTGCAGACATTGGACCCAACCCAGTTTGGCTCAAGGGAAGATCATGCCTTTGAACTTAGTCGACTTCTTTGTAACAGTCACCAAGGCCATTGATGAGGGAAAGGCAGTCCATACAGCCTACCTTGACCTTGCAAAGGCTTTCGACACAATACCCCACTCGGGTATTGTAGAAAAACTTACCAGCTTAAATGTAAACCCATATGTCACAAGATGGGTTGCAATCTGGCTTAAGGACAGAACCCACAGGGTTAGAGTTGCTGGCGCTATGTCAGACTCCAAGCCGGTCACAAGTGGTGTCCCACAGGGCTCGGTCCTTGGCCCCCTATTGTTCGGCATCTACTTCTCAGAAGTACAGGCCAACATGGGAGGACTTTGGCTGACAAAGTTTGCAGACGACTGCAAACTGGGCGCCATAGTGGAAAGTGCATCGGACACGGATATCCTTCAGAAGGGACTCACGGAAACAGATAGCTGGTGCCAGAGCCATGGCCTGAAGTTAAACGCCAAAAAATGTATAGTCATACCCTTCGGGAAAAACAAGGTAACCCCAAACTACCATATAGGTGGCAATCCACTAAGCACAGAAGAGGTTATCAGGGACATGGGAACCCAGGTTGACAGTGGCCTTTCTTTTGACACTCACGTTGCTCAAGTGGTTAGAAAGACCTTCTACATTGCCCACCTGATCATGAAGGGATTCACATCCAGATCTAGAGAGGTCATTGTTCCCCTGTACTCTTCACTTATCAGACCAATGATCGAGTACAATGCCCCATTCGGGATGTATCTCACCCGACATCTGCAGCAATTGGAGAGACCCCAAAAGTTCCTCACCAAAAGGATAAAGGGACTCCAAAATCTGTCATATGCTGCCAGATTGAAGAAACTCGAGCTCTATTCAGTCGCATACCGTCTGCTCAGAGGTGACGTGCCTGACATACAAGGCCATGTCCAACCCGGAATTAATGGACATGCTCCACCTCAAAAATCCAAATCCACCAAAACCACTAGAGCAAGCGACTTAAACCTTAGCACGGACATAAATAGGACATGCTGGAGGGATAGATTTATCACTCAGAGACTCCCTATGCTGTGGAATAAAATCCCGGTCCATGTGAGGCAGAGCACCTCACTGGCTCTGTTCAAGAGAAATCTTGACCTGTGGATGGGAGATCGTAGGTTTGAATCATCTCTGTCACTGTTGGACAGAGGCACAACAAACTAATGGGCACAGTATTTTTTCATATAAGGGGTGTCGTAAGCCACAAAAATTTGGGCTAGGCTTATAAATGCCTTAGGGCAGATAGCCTAGTATAAACCTATGAACCTATATATTTATTTTTATTTTACATTTGTTTACCGGGCTGGTCTAACTGGATATATTTCCATTTTCAGCAGAGGCCCGGGGAGAAAAGTTCCACATAGTGACAAAACACAGTTACGTTATACATAAAAAAAAATAAGTAGCAGGTTAAACATGATTCTAGACTACATTACAGAATTCTACTTACATACCATGTAGAGAAACACAATTAAGTTGTAGTTATAGAAATACAAAATAGAAAGGGTCTGTAACAGTAAAACATTTGTGGCAAGTGTAAAGCACATTCAGGAAATTTCTTTTACATTCAAAATTCTTTAATGGATTGTAATAGATGCTACTTGTAAAAGAAGTAGATTGTTAGGGAAACTTCTCAAAGTGTAGGTAGTAGAGAGTGAATAGAAAGAAGGTGTTAAAGGGAGAGAGAAAAAAAATTGTGGAAGTCACAAAATTTAGTCAGGATTGAAGCATGGGCATAACCAGTGTATTTTAAGGTGTTTTTTAAGCTTTTGTTTAAAGAGAGCAGGGGAGGGAATGGAAGTTAGAGCAGTAGGTAGAAGATTCAAATATTTACCGATAGTATTGGAGAATAGGAATCACCAGCAATATTATTAGACTTAGTTAAGGTTACTAGAAGTTTGTTTGAAGAGCATAATGAATTAAGGTTAGTGTAAGGGGTAAATAGGTTAGAAAGTATGGGTGTGTTATTAGGTTGGTAAAATATCCTACGGACAAAGGTGAGTTGGGAAAGTATCAACATGTTTTTAGTTCAATCCAGTGGAGTTGCTGTAGGTTCAGACAGTGGTGAGTTCTAAATTGGTTCCCAGTAACAAACCTAGCAATACTATTGTAAGTATTAGCCAGTTTAGAGAGATTATTTTTCTTTAGGTTAGTGTATATAGGTGAAGCATAGAGAAGAGTGGAAATAAGATGAGAGTGGGCAAGTGTAGCTTTGGCTGTTGGAGTTAAGAACATTTTAATTCTGTAGAAGGAGCCCAGTTTTCTATTTACAGTTTTGACAGTATTATTAATATGTTTATCAAAGGTAAGGTTATTGTCTATAGTGACACCTAGCAGCTTGGTGGTAGAGTCAGGGGATATATGGGTGCCATTTTTGGATAAGATAGAGAATTCTATTGGGGAGGACCTAATAGTAGGCTTAAAGAGCAAGAGTTTGGTTTTTTTAGCATTCAAAAGGAGGCAGCGTTTTAAGAACCATGTCTCAACTGCGTTAAATACATTTTGTGTTAGTGTTTGTAATTCTGAAATAGTTTTAGCAGAACATATGAGTGTAGAATCATCTGCGTATTGTATGCATGTAGCTTGAGGTATAGCTACTTGTAGGTCGTTTATGAATAAGGATAACAGAAGAGGTCCAAGAATAGAGCCTTGGGGGACACCAAGTGAGATTGGCAGAAGAGATGAGAGTTTGTTATCCCAGAGAACTGCCTGTTTCCTATTGCTGATGTAGGAAGTGAACCAGTGAATAGCCTTGGGTTCTAAAGAAAACGATTCTAGGGTTTTTATGAGCAGGGGGTGGTTAACCATATCAAAGGCTTTTGACAGGTCTATAAAGAGTGCTGATGAGAGAATATTATTGTTGCGGTTTTTATTGATGAAATCAGTAAAGGAAAGGAGAGCTGTGGTGGTACTATGAAATGGCCTAAAACCGTGCTGGCAGTTAGTTAGTATATATATATATATATATATATATATATATATATATATATATATATATATATATATATATATATAAAGAGAGAGAGAGATACATAGTAAAAGTTTATGGCAGAGATTACACTAAAGTAAACTAAAGAAAGCTTGTTAGATGCAGTATATAAAATGAATTATGAAAAGACTAATGAAACATTTGCTGCATGTTAAGGCAAAAAGAATAAATCAACAAAATGGTAAACAGATGAATGAAACATCATCTGGTTTACAAGGTAACACAAGCTTTCTATACAGATTGAAAGCTTGTGTTTAGTTGTTCCAGTGATCAGAAAAAGCAACTTTCTTGATCATAAGTATTTTTTGAAAGGTGAATGTCATAAAAATTCCTCTGCATGGTAATATATGCACACTGTTATTTCTGTACCTCTGCCATTGATGGCATTAGTGAGTTACTGGTGTGCTTCCCACATGGCTGACCTCTGTCTTGCTTGTGTGCCGTTCTTCTCTCAAACTCCTCCAAATAGTTCTATACTGGCTGGGACATCTCTTATGCAGCAGACACTATTTCTGTGTGCTGCACTGTTCAGAATGATTGAGCATCAGTCTGCAGTAGTAAGTACTACTGCTACTCAGACAGAAGGAGTTCATTAGCTTTGCATTGTGGAAACAATTACTCTCATTTGGCAGTTTAAACACTGTTTAGGAAAGCAGACCTAGACAGAATTTCTCAGAGGGTTGGCCATTTATACTTTTCTCTCCATTATCTATTCAGGATTGTGACTATTTTTTAGCCGCAGGCTGATGGGGGTATCTTGGTGGAGTTTCTCTCCATAATGCTGCTGACACCTCTGTAATCTTACCAAGTTAGAGATAAGACACTACACACCCAACAAGATTATCACACATACAAATGTCCAGCTACCACTTATCCTGTATTTGTGGACACAGTAACGAAGGACACCTTTGGTTTCTAACATAAACACATATAATCACATGCTACTGTCAAAGAGAATAGGTTCTAGAAGCAGAAATGAAGATGAGATAGTTTTCACCAATAATAGCAATAACTAGCCATTTTAATAACTATAAAAAGTGCATCAAGATTAAGCACAGAAGATATAATCTTAGGTCTTATATCTAGAAGAATGCTTGTAATCTCCTTCCAATAGGAGTTGTAGGATGTCCTGAAGAGGTTTTTTAAAACATTTTTAAAACGTTTATTCATGCCAGTTATATGAGCTGATGGACAAGTATTCTTATTTGGAGGTTATACCAGTTAAAGTTCTATAATTTAATGGCATTCTGAGACTACAGTAGGAGGGACCAAGGGTGTTGAGTGGTGGAAAAGGAAAGGTAGGGAAATAAGTGGACCAATCCCAGGGATTGGGTTTGAGTCCCTTATCTGAATATTCCACACAGTCCAAGTAGGGCTTCCTAACTCAGCCTCTAGTGAGCTTAGAATTCATAAAGGGTTTGTTTAGGTAAAGAGGCAACTATTTGGCAGCCATTTGAAATGGCGGGACTTGCTAGAGCAAGTTCTGAAATGTGGAGACTGAACAGCTGAAAGATCATTTTACATTTACTAACACAAAGATAAAATTTCCTGGAATATTCCCTTTCCCTGAAGTATGGTGTGACAATGTGAGGTATTAACAGGTACACCAGGAGAAGTATGACAGTGGATGTGTAACATATGTTAGCATAGCTAGCTGGAGTTTTGTAAAGAATTATGTAATTTGTATATCAAACTGATTTGTACAGATGAATGTGCTGAAATGGTATGTGTAAAGTTGCTTGTGTTAAAAATGTATCATCAGTGTGTCCTGCTGGACAGAGAAGAAATATACATTTATGTCAGACTGTACTATTGTAACAGAGGATACTGGAAGAGAAGAGATTAATCTCAGACCAGCTAACTTTGAAAAATAGTCTGAAATTAAATTACTTAATTTTGACCATAAAGACTGTATCTCACAGGTATCAATGCAGCCAAAGACAAACAAGTCTGTACTTGGAAGTCTACTGTATTGTCCTTGGGAGTGAACTAATTGCTGCTCTGGAAGGGTGGCAGTTTAAAATTGTTTTATGACTTCCAGAAGCTGCAACAGATCTTAAAAATGTTCTGCATGTGTGTGTTATGGCACATATGTGTGAGATTCTGGTTCAGTTTCTAGTAAAGGGGGGGGTATGACATTCTTTAATCCTTCACTAAAATGAGGTTTTAATACCAGATGAGACAGAAGTCTCAGAGCAGTCTGTTTTTGAAACCTGACAAGAAGACCACTCACCTACTTCATCTTGCCTTGCTTTATTAAGATAGTAGGAAACAGTAACTCTTTAGAATAAAGTATAACAAAGTACTTGCTCAGGATCAAACCAGGCACTGTCTTCAGATGGAACGTATTACCCAAAGCCAAATAAATGTTAGAAGTTGAAGTCTATTCAGACCATTCCATTCGTAGGATAACCACAATAATGCAGGCAGTGCAGTGCATACAAATACACAAACTGGAACATAAGCAGAGCGTTAGGAACAAGGTGAATAATCCAAGCTGATATAAGAGGTTGCCTCCAAAATAACATCAAGTACTAAATGTCTCTTCAGATCAAATAAAATACAGCCTTCAAAGGAACTTAATATAATTCAGTACATCAAGGGTAGCAAATCCTTTATTAGCATAGATTCTGTAAGCGCTTTCGCCAAGTGGCTTTTTCAAACCATTAGAAACACAACAATGATAGAAAGACACCTTTTATATAAATTAAACATAATTAATTAATAAAGGTGTTCAATAACCAATTAACTACATAAAAGGACATACTATATAATTAAAAACATTTATAATATAAAAAACTGCAACAACTAAAACACCTATAACGTTCAATGGTAGTAATTCCACGGAAGCTCTCAGTCCTTTCTCCATCCCCAATACATACCACAGGGGGAGAAGTCGTTCTATGAGCAGGGGGAGGCAGAAAAGGAAGGCCACAGCAGGGGAAATGAAGGAACCCACACTGAAGAAAATGTGGGAAAGAATGACCTAGTGTGGAATCTTTCACACAGACCACTAGACAAGTATGAACTTGAAGTCTTGAATAAGGGTTTACCATTTATACCCTCCATGAAAAGTAATACAGTAGACACCATTTTAGATGTTAAACTGTTTGTAAGAAATCTACAGTTAAAAATATTATTTAATAATGTTACTGCCGAAACATTGAAGACACAGTTTCAAAAACCAAGTGTCTTTGTTCCCAATTTACATCCGTTATTGGATGCATTTAGTAAAATTGTTGAAAAAGACATTTATTCTTTAGCAGATGGACCTGATAAGAAGTGCAGAAAAAGTAATTTGACATTTAAACAAAAAAGAGCTTTGAATAATTTGAGGAATGATAAGAATATATTAATCAGACCAGCTGATAAGGGTGGCCCGGTAGTAGTTCTAGATAAAATTGTTTATAATCGATGTATGGAAGAAATGTTGGGAGATACCAAGTTTTATAGTCCTATTACCTTCTCAGATGTTCAAGCACACATAGTAAGAGTTTATAACACCTTAGATGATTTGTTTAAAACTGGTATAATCACTACTGAACTCTATGACTTTCTATTCGTGGAGAATCCAACTATTCCGACAATACAGGGTTTACCTAAGGTCCATAAGGACCCAATAAACCCCCCGATGAGACCAATAGTAGCAGGTCGAGGATGGGTTACAGAACCTTTATCTATTTTAATTGAAAAAACTTTGAGACCGGTAGTGGACTCTAATCTGTATGTCCTCAGAGATTCCAAACAATTTTTATTGGATTTGTATGAAGGGACAAGCATGTTACCAGATAATCATCATTTTTTATTGGTGACTATGGATGTTAAGTCTCTCTTTACTAACATTCCCAATGGAGAGGGTTTGGAAAGCATACAACAATATCTGGTTGACCATACAGATTTGCTGCCTAACAGAATAGACTTTATTTGTCTGTTGTTGGAGGTAGTTTTAGAAAATAATGTTTTTTTGTTTAATCAGAATTTATTTTTACAGAAGGATGGCATGGCTATGGGCACATCTTGTGCCAATAGCTACGCCAACCTTGTGATGGCATCCTGGGAAGAACATAAACTCTTTAAACTTGATTTTTATAGAAAGTATGTTTATTTTTATAGACGTTTTGTCAATGATTAATTTTTTCTTTGGACAGGGAGTGTAGAGGAACTAGACTATTTTTTGCAGCAAGTTAATTCACTATCATACTTTTTGAAGTTTACTATGACAGCCTCTACAGACCATATAGCCTTCTTGGATGTATTTATCCAACGCTTGAGTAATGGTAAACTTAATACGGGTGTACACAGAAAATTGTGTTATAAGAACAATCTATTACATAGGGACAGCATGCATCCCGGTCACATTTTTACCAACATTATAAAGGGACAAGCTATTCGTGCGTCAAGGTTGAACCCTATGCAGAATAATTATGAAATAGAGCTAGGTAGCTTGTATAAAAGATTGGTAGATAGGAAGTATAGGATTAAAGAAATTTATGATGGCTTTCAATATACTGAAAGCCTTAGAGTGGGTAGGGCATGCCCTATTTTTTCTGAAGAAGGGAATACATTTTATAGGGATGTGAGGATAGATACACCAGTAAGTAAAGGTGAACAGCAGAAAATTACATTGTATTATACACAAGATGTACTGCAAACTAAGGAGATTTTTTTATAAATATTGGGATATTTTGACAGTGGACCCAGTCAGCAAAGGTATAGTTGGTGACCAACCAAAATTTATTTTTAAAAATAAAAAGAATCTACACAGACTTCTATGTTTCCCTGGTCAGGGTACTTACTCCAAAAACACCACCTATACAGGTACACAGCCATGTAATAAGTGCAATTTTTGTTCCTATATTTCTGACACTAATATGTTTGTACACCCTGTTACATCCAGAGTTTTTACATTTAGTATCAATGCAAATTGTGATACTGAACACTTAGTTTATATTGTTAACTGTACTTCCTGCACCACTTTTTACATCGGTAAAACCGGCAGAAGGTTAAAGGACAGAATAAGAGAGCATTTTTATCAAATTCGTATTAAATCTAACATCAATGCACTCTCAAAACATGTATTAGAGAATGATGAAACACATAATTTTAGATTTTTAGTTGTGCATGTTAATGTGCCTAGTATTAGAGGTGGTGACCTTAAAAACCATACTGAACAAGTAGAAACTGACTGGATCATCAGATTACAAGCACATATTTACCCTGGACTTAATGACAGGATTCCATTGAAACCAGCACTTAAGAATAGGAGAATTAATTTTAGATGAATTCACTATTTTATTATATTTATACTGCTTTTGAAGTAATTTTTACCTAAGTTTGTATTTTAAGTTTTAGTTGTTGCACAGTTTTTTATATTATAAATGTTTTTAATTATATAGTATGTCCTTTTATGTAGTTAATTGGTTATTGAACACCTTTATTAATTAATTATGTTTAATTTATATAAAAGGTGTCTTTCCATCATTGTTGTGTTTCTAATGGTTTGAAAAAGCCACTTGGCGAAAGCGCTTACCGAATCTATGCTAATAAAGGATTTGCTACCCTTGATGTACTGAATTATACTAAGTTCCTTTGAAGGCTGTATTTTATTTGGTCTGAAGAGACATTTAGTACTTGATGTTATTTTGGAGGCAACCTCTTATATCAGCTTGGATTATTCACCTTGTTTCTGAAGCTGCTTATGTTCCAGTTTGTGTATTTGTATGCACTGCACTGCCTACATTATTGTGGTTAATCTACGAGTAGATTGGTCTGAATAGACTTGAACTTCTAACATTTATTTGGCTTTGGGTGATATGTTCCATCTGAAGACAGTGCCTGGTTTGATCCTGAGCAAGTACTTTGTTATACTTTATGCTGACTTGTTTTGTTTCGTTGCTCAGGACCATTTGTTTTCTTGTGGTATCATTATGTATTTAGTAACTCTTTTAGAACCATCAAAAATATAGTGACATTAGTTACAGATTGTTTTTCTGTATCAGTGTGAATCTGTCCATCTGTGTTATTTTTAATATTTCCTGTGATTGAAACATTGGTGTTTATTGTAACTAGATATCCAATATATTCCTGTTCTTCTTATTATTTATTATTAAATATATTTAAACTTTTCATTGTGGCTGTTTTTTTGATAATATTTTACCCTTTGAGAATACTTATATTTATTTGGTAACACTATGGCCACTCATGAAAGCCTTGCTGCATTGGTCAAACACTACCATTTGTATTAGTATTAATGTTACTCAGTAAAATTAGGCATTCTTGTAACAGCCTTGGAGTAGCAGGCGTTGGAGTGTTCTGGTGGCAGTACCTACCTTACAGTCTGGGCAGAGGGGCCTAGCTGGTAAATCTGTACCAACCTTTCTCAGGTGTGTGTGAATCTCAAAGGGTGTGTGTGTGTGTCAGCTACTTGGTGCAGGGACACAGAGCACTGGTTTCACAGAGACAGTGGTGGAGGACTTGGCTTGGGACACTCGGCTGAGGACTCAACTCTAAAGCTCTGCCAATGAGCAGTCTTACTAGGGGCCTGGATAGAGAGAGGGAAACCCAGACCCCAGACTGAGTGTGTTCTCTGTGTGCTCTTAAGGGAAATTGTGTTTGGTGTAGAGATATGCATCTGGAAATACTGTGTGTATCTATCTTTGTTCCAGTGAACATCCCTCACTGGTGTTAGAGATGAGGATTCAGGCTCATTGATTACTGGCCCAGAGGGGACATCACATATGGCAATCTTGGAGTTGGTATATATACATTTAGGGGTACAGGAGGCTTTGCACCTCCTAAAAAAGAAGTTTTAAGGAGAAGAGCAATTTCAAGATTTGCTGTTCTCTGGGTTTTCAGCCTTTTTTTTCTGGCTTTTTGGCACTTGGCATTTCAATTGCCAACATTTCAATAGGGAGCCAGATATTTACTACAATGTAACAAATGATATATAAAATGCTTATATTTGCTAAACTTCACATTATTATGTGGCACGAATGCAGCATAAACACCTTTGAAATGCTTTCACATAGTTTCATGAGGTCTATTTGTAATATGGAAAAAACTCAGTTTTATAGCAACATAAAGCCTGCTTATATAATGCTAGTGTTGGCTTATTTTATTCAGATTTTACCTTCATGTATAAATGTTTAAAATGCAAGTCTCTGTTGTTGTATTCAAACATAAAATGAGACAAGTTAACATAGAAAACATGGCCACTTTTATGGAGCTTGTATTAAAATAATTAAACTGTTTTTCTTGCTAACATCTGTCCATCTCTTTGTCTATAAAATAAGATAATGCCTGCTTTAAGAGGCTCATTCTTTGATATGTTGATAATAATGAAGTAAGGGGCTCAAATGACTTAGCCATCCAGCAAGATTGCTTGTCCTAAATAAATAACTGCTGCCGAAATCTTGGACTGAAATGATATACCAAAAAATGCATTATTGCATCCTTTTGGAATTTATCTATCCCAGGGAAGTACCAAATTAACAATACTCACTTAGAGTTTACCTAGCTGTTCGGGATTTGGGAACTTATGTGCACAGTGACTTAACTTTTGACCAATATGTATCTATTGTTGTAAGAAAGTCCTTCTATATTGAACAGCTTATAAACAAAAGGGTTTTGTCTAGATCTAGGGATGTCACTGTCTCCCTTTACTAAGTCCTCATTAGACTAGTCATTAAATACAATGTCTCCAGTCAAGACACATGCAACAACTGGAACATCCCCAGAGATACCTTACTAAAAAGACACAAGGCCAAAATAACATGTCCTACATGGATCAACTTAAAGCCATGTCACTATACTTAGTATCCTATAGACTGCTAAGAGGTGATCTGTATCTGGCATACAAGACATCCTCCAACCCAATATTGATGGATTTACTGCACATTAGCAAGTCAAATGGCATCAGAAATATTCAATTTAGGGATTTAAACCTCTTCTGCAGCATCAAGAGAACAGTTTGGAGGGACAGATATATCTCACTGCTCTGGATAGATGCCCATCCACATAAAACAAAGCACATATCTAACAATATTCAAGCACAACTTTGCTCTATGGATGGGAAACCGCAAACTTAGCCCAGGACTGCTAATGGACACAGATAGCTCCTAAATGCTTTATTCCCATGTATGGGTCCCCTCAAATTATCTATGGTATGATCCCAGTTATTCTCATTAGGGTTATTATATAATTATCGACCATGGGATGGGGAGGGCCAATTTCTAAGCAAAAGGGATAGGTTAATTTGAGCACAAAAATCAAGAATGTCTAGGCTTAAAATAACCAGCAAGAGCAGCTAGTCTAGTACTTAACTATGAACCTGTTGCAGTTGAAGTGGCACAGATCTGTTTTGGCAAAACCTCTTTACCCTCAGAAGCAAGGCTAATTATTTGATATTTTAATAATAATGGCAGTGTTCACTTGTAAGAGGCTAATTTCAGTTAAATACCACAGGTATTTTTTTGTAAAACCTCTTTCGCTCACTAGAGTCTAAAATTCAGAAACAGTGGTAAGAAAAAAATTATACACCAAAAATAAAAATAAAACCTTAGGCTCAAAAGAAAAAAAAAATCAACCCAGATATTTTTGTACAACCCACTTACTCCCATAAGTCAGTCTCTATCCCAGGTTTCCTGGATAAATGGAAGCCAATGTACCATACCAAAAGATGGACTTTAAACAACCTTTTCATCCAATGTTTGCCTGAACAAAAAACATGATAAAAAAATTTAGTTTTACTATTTCACTTTTGTTTTTTTCTGCATCCATTCAGCACATCCTAGCTAACCAAGACTACACTGTAATAACTACAGTGGAAATAATTGTATTAAGACAAAGGTGTGGTGGTTGCCTGGGCCATGAGTTTTATAGATGCTATGAGATGCATTTTAGAGTTTTTTTTTAATGTTTTCATCCAATGATTGCCTAAACAAAAACAGGATTACAGAAAAAAAATCAGTTTTACTATTCAGCTTTCCTTTTTCCTGCATCATTTCAACACCTCCTAATTGACCAAGTCTACCTTGTAAGAACTAAATTAAGTTGGGGGCTGCTAGGCACCTAGAAGTCACAGGGTTATAGATGTTTTGAGGTACATTTCCAAGGGGAACGTTTTGATCCAGTGTTGCCTAAACAAAAATCATTTCACAAAAAAACGCCATTTCACAAAAAAAAAAAAAAAAAAACTGAGAAGACAAATGCCTGTGAGGATTCATAAATCAAATCTGGGAATAGCACACCTACTCCCCCTAACCCCTCCTCTGTGTATGCCTCTCTGATGTTAAATTAGGATTAAAATTAATGCATAAATGCACAGTCACATTTCAACCTGCTGCTTTCATTATTTATATAAAGCATGCATCCTCATCTCCTACCCCGAAAAGAGAATGACTTTCTGTGTACTCATCTGATGTCAGACTGGGACAAAACTGAAAAAGCAAATAGAACATAACATATTTGTTGTCAGACATATACAAAGAGCATGCTTATTTACCCTCATCAAAAGATAGCCACCTGTCTATATGCATCATATGTTTGATTGTGAGGAAAATGGAAAAAAAATTATTGCAATAATGTTTTCAACTTATTTCTAGAGACAATACAGTGTTCCTGTACAAGCTATGATGACCTTCCTTCACCCCCTGAAGTCTGTGATGAAAGTTAAAAATAATTACCACACTGTCCTCAGCTCAACATAACATATTGTGACTTCTGAGGTTTGGGAGGAATGATAAAGAAATAATAACATTATCCCAAACCCCAACAACAGTACAGCAACCTTTTGTGAACACCCATTAGCAGGGCTGGTTTTAGACTATGTGGAATTCATGGTGGATGTAATTACTAAACCCATGTCAAAATCCACTTACGCAGCCTTAGTCTAGTCATTTTCCACCACAGAAAATAGCCACAGCAATTACACCAAATGTGTATGTGCACATCAGGTTTCCAGTTAAGTAGTATATTTTATTTCTCACAAATGTACAACAATCCTGCTAAGCTAGCTGGTGACTATTTGATCAGTTACTCCCATCCAACCACTCCCAAACCAGAAGTTATAGTCATAGGTTCATAGGTTCATACTAGGCTATCTGCCCTAGGGCATTTATAAGCCTAGCCAGAGTGTGCTTGGCTTTCGCCACCCATTTTAAATTAATTTTGCTATGCCCTTTTTCGAGGTTAGTATACTGTGCCTCTGTCTAACAGTGACACAGAAGTGATACCCGGGGTAAACCTATGATCTCCCATCCACTCATCAAGATTCCTCTTGAAGAGAGTCAATGAGGGACTCTGCCTAACCTGGACTGGGATTTTATTCCAGAGTGAAGGGAGCCTCTGGGTTATGAATCTGTCCCTCCAGCATGTCCTATTTATTTCAGTGCTGAGGTTCAAGTCTCTCGAGGGCATAGCTTGATGGGATTTGGATTTTCTGAGGTGCAGCATGTCCATTAATTCTGGGTTGGACATGGCTTTATACGTCAGGCACAGATCGCCTCTGAGCAGGCGGTATGCCACTGAGTAGAGCTGGAGTTTCTTTAACCGGGCAGCATATGGCATCTGTTTGAGCCCTTTGATCCTCTTGGTGAGGTACTTTTGGGGTCTTTCCAGTTGCTGCAGGTGTCTGGTAAGGTACATCCCAAAAAGGGGCATTGTACTCAATTATGGGCCTGATGAGGGATGAGTAAAGAGGCACGATGACCTCCCCTGATCTAGATGTGAATCCCTTCATGATTAGGTGGGCTATATAAAATGTTTTTCTAACCACTTTGGCCATGTGGTTGTCAAATGAGAGATTGCTATCAACTTGGGCCCCAGGTCCCTAATCACTTCTTCTGTACTTAATGGATTACCACCTATGTGGTAATTTGTGGGCACTTTGTTTTTGCCAAAGGGGATGACTATACACTTTTTGGTGTTTAGCTTGAGGCCATGGCTCTGGCACCAGTTGTCTGTTTCTATGAGGCCCTTTTGGAGGATGCTTGTGTCGGCTGGAGAGTCGATTATGGTGCCCAGTTTGCAGTCATCTGCGAACTTGGTCAGCCACAGTCCTTCTGTGTTGGCCTGTACCTCCGAGAAATATATACTGAACAAGAGAGGTCCCAGGACTGAGCCTTGTGGGACACCACTTGTAACTGATTTGGAGTCTGACATGGCTCCAGCAATTCTAACCATGTGGGTTCTGTCTTTGAGCCAGTTTGCAACCCATCTAGTGACATAGGGGTTTATATTTAAGCTGGTGAGCTTATCTATAATGCCCGAGTGGGGTATTGTATCGAAGGCTTTTGCGAGGTCCAGGTAGGCTGTGTGGACCACCTTCCCCTCGTCAATGGCCTTGGTGACTGTTTCAAAGAAATCGACCAGGTTTAAGAGGCAGGATCTGCCCTTAACAAAGCCGAACTGGGTAGGATCCAGTGTCTGTAGGTCCCCAATATCTTTATTTATGAGGTCCATGATGATCTTTTCCATAGCTTTGCAGACCAAGCTAGTCAGGCTTATGGGGCGATAGTTTCCAGGATCCGTTGAGGCACCACATTTGTGGAGAGGGACCACTGTTGCTGTACGCCACTCTTTGGGTACATATCCTGTAGTAAGGCTGAGATTGAACAGTAGTTTTATGTTTGGGTTTAGCTCTTCTTAGAATTCATGTAGGACGCAGCTGGGGACACCGTCTGGTCCCATTGATGCTGTATTTTTTGCTTTGGAGAGGGCGGCTCTTACCTGAGCATCTGAGATGTCAGGGGGGCAGCACACTGCTGGGATAGATATTTGCCCTTTTGGTGGGGAGGGGGAGTTTGCACTGAACCTGTCAGCTAGGATGTTGGCAATGTCTGTGGGTTCGGTGTATTTTTTGTCATTTTGGACTAATTCTGAGCATATCTGGGAATTCCCACCCAGGTTCCTGACATAACTAAAGAAAGCCTTGTGATTATCCTTAGTGTCCTGTGCAATTTTTCTCTCTAAGCTGGCCTTAGACGATTTTATGAGTGCCCGTAGTTTTTTGCTAATACTGATCAGAGATGCCTTCCCTTTTTGGGATTTTGCTCTATCATGCAGTGGCTTCCTCCTTCTATTATATAGTTTGTTTATGGCTAAGGACCACCAGACAGGACGTCTGCCTTTGGAGGATTGGGTCTTGGTTTTATTTGGGATTGCATGATCCATGCATTCCTGAAGGTGTTCATAGAATGCGTTTATAAAGGATTCTGTGGTCTGGGCTGTATTTTCCACAGGCCTGAGGGCTTTGAAGGATTCCACCTCGGTTTTGAGGAGTGTGAAATTTGCTTTAGAGAAGTTTTTCACTGTGGTTTTCTGGGCAGGGGGTGGGGTCAGGATGTGAATATCCAGTGAGATTAGTTTATGGTCTGATCTTACCAGTGAGGGATACACTTCTGGTCTGGAGCATAGAGTCCCCATGTTGATGATGATCAGGTCCAGTATGTTTTCCCCTCTTGTGGGAGTGGTAACAAGTTGCTCCATAGCATTTGAGTTTATAAATTCTAGGAACCTTTGGGCTAGGGTGTTGGAGCTAGAGTAATGCTCCCAGTCTATGTTTGGGTAGTTGAAGTCGCCCAATATAATGGTGTTTGGAGAGACCTTCATATTTTCCAGTATTCTCAGGAAGGCCGAGTGGGGTTCCTGGGTTTGGGAGGGTGGTCTGTAGCAGGCTATAAACTGGAAGGCAGTTTTACCCACTGTTAGTTGCACATGGATAGTCTCTGATGCTTCGTGCTGTGCCACCAACCTGGAGGTGTGGGTATCTTTGATGAATATTGATACTCCCCCTCCTTTTGTGGTTCAGTCCAAGTTTTGGGGCCGAAAAGCATGGTATAAGGTATAACTTGGTAGTGCTGGGGTGGTCTCGGGAGTCTTGAACCAGGTTTCTGTTGCTGCCCAGATATCGAGGTTCTCCATGCTAAGGAGAGTTTCGAGTGTATGCATCTTGAGGTTTAGACTTCTGGCGTTGAGTAGCATTACTCTTAGTTTCTTATCCCTTGTGATACCTATGGAGGTGGGTTTGTCTTTTGAGCCTTGCCTAAAAAAGGCACTATGGGGGTGGCAAGAGCCTTTGCCAATATCCGAAAGCCCAGGGGTGACAGGTGCAAGCCGTCCCTAGCGAAGCATCATGGCTTGTCGAGCATGTCATCCCTGGCTGACAGGCATTGGATCCCCTTTGAATGACACCAATATGTAAGCCAATTGTTGAAATTGATCATCTTGTCTTCATATTGTGGCATCATTCTTGGTGAGGGTAAGATGCTACTCAAGGTCAGGGTCATACCGGCCTGGGCTAAATGCTCAGAGAGCTCCTCTATGTCTCTTTTCATGTAGTCCAGGGAAGTACGTCTCAGGTCATTCACACCAGCATGAACAATGACTGAGTCATATTTGTACTTGCCTTGGAGTGACCTGAGTGCTTGTGTTATGTGGCAGATCCTAGCGCCATACAGGCAGCTCACTGTGACCTTCTCCTTTTTCAGCCTGGAGAGCGGGACGTCAGTGTGCCTGACGATAGAGTCACCTATTACAAGTGTATCAGGTGTGTTGTTTAGCCTTAAGAGCTGTGACTGTTCAGCAAACTGGCTTTGTGAGCTATGTGTTGCATGTGTTTTGTTTTGGGGTAGCGGTTGCTTGGGTGTTTGCTTTGGAGGTCTCTGCTGCTTAGGCAGATTTTTATTTAGAGCCTCCGAGTATGTTTTTGTGTGTTTATGTGTTTGGTTTGCTGTCGTGGTAGATCTATGTGAGACTGGAATTGTAGTGAGTGTGGTTTCCTTCTCCTCCTGACTGGTTATGCCAGCACTGAGTTGAGAGAGCTTAGCCTCCAGTTTGGCTATATGGTTGCATCTCTCACATGTGTTGGAATTTGTTGGGGGGAGGAGAGGGTTGTCTGTGTACATGAGGCAGTTGTAACATTGCCTCAAGATTCCCAGATTCACCAGCTGGACTGGAGAGGAGATTGACAACTGACCTTTGGACATGCTAGAATAGTATTGGGAATTCCTTTATAATCGAAAAAAGTGGCCAGTGGGGAACAAGGTACTCAAGGGGAGTTTGTGAGGGTGTAGTGCTTTTAATTTTTTAGTGATGACTTATATAATTGCTTTAGTGAGCAAGTGCCAGGCTTTAGAGTAGGAATAGGGTGTATATTATGAGAACTAGATCAGTTCTAAGGGAAAAAGTGAAGAGCAGACTTTATGGAGCCGAGAATGGTTTAAACCCAATTAAGCAGCGCTGCCCAATAAAGCGGGTTTTATACAGGGGGACTTGAAAGAGCTAGAAATTGGCCCAAAATGGCCAATAGACTACCAGATTCTTGTGCTGGGAACACTCCTCCAGGGATAGATAGGCAGCTCTAAGCTCCCCACTGCCACTGGTGAACAAAAAAGTCTCCCTTTATTCAAGAAAGGAAATGGGCAACACAGGAACTTTCCAAAAGTCCAGAATACAGCAAAGTCTGTATTTGGACTACTCTAGGTCAGGAAAGACGGGAAACAAGGATAATCTTTTTTTTTTTTTTTTTTTGCATCACACAGCAGGAAAATGCAATAAATATGTAACACAGGCTAGTGCACTTGAGTGTGTAGCCTCAACAGGTAAATGCAACAAACAGGACAAACTTTAAAAGTGCAGGTGCAAAAACAACTTTAAACAGTTTAAAACAGTTCAAGAAGCAGAAATACCTGCAGTTTAGCTAGATTGGACAGTTGCCTAGGTAGTAGCAGGAAAAAAACACTTTTATCAGGTTAGCAGTTGCTCTTTTAGCCTCTCTGCTCCTAGCACCACTCTGCAGGACCACGAGAAGCTTGGCTGAGTAATAACAAGTGCAAAAAACGCACCAAAGTGGGTTTTATACAGGGGGACTTGAAAGAGCTAGAAATTGGCCTAAAACGGCCAATAGACTACCAGATTCATGTGCTAGGAACACTCCTCCAGGGATAGATAGGCAGCTCTAAGCTCCCCACTGCCACTGGTGAACAAAGAAGCCTTCCTTTATCCAAGAAAGGAAATGGGCAACACAGGAACTTTTCAAAAGTCCAGAATACAGCAAAGCCTGTATTTGGACTACTTTAGGCCAGGAAAGATGAGAAACAAGGATAATTTTTTTTTCTTTTTTTGCAACACACAGCAGGAAAATGCAATAAATATGTAACACAGGCTAGCGCACTTGAGTGTGTAGCCTCAACAGGTAAATGCAACAAACAGGACAAACTTTAAAAGTGCATGTGCAAAAACAACTTTAAACAGTTTAAAACAGTTCAAGAAGCAGAAATGCTTGCAGTTTAGCTAGACTGAACAGTCGCCCAGGTAGTAGCAGGAAAAAAACACTTTTATCAGGTTAGCAGTCGCTCTATTAGCCTCTCTGCTGCTAGCACCACTCTGCAGGACCACGAGGAGCTTGGCTGAGTAGTAACAAGTGCAAAAACCGCGCCAAAGCAGTTTTTATACAGGGGGACTTGAAAGAGGTAGAAATTGGCCCAAAACAGCCAATAGACTACCAGATTCTTGTGCTGGGAACACTCCTCCAGGGATAGATAGGCTGCTCTAAGCTCCCCACTGCCACTGGTCTACAAAGAAGCCTCCCTTTATCCAAGAAAGGAAATGGGCAACACAGGAACTTTCCTGGCTTTGCAATATTATTTAACTTCCACACAAGCCTCTCAACTCTCCAGATTTTCACAGAATACCAGAATTTTGGCTTATATTTTTGTCAGTTCCTCGTAAAATGTGTAGTTTCCTGCCAAATAACTGAGGATTGAAATCACTAAATAATGTTATAGATTTGAGTTTCAGACTTCATATCCTTCAGAAAAATATATGCTAACACAAATTCTGTTAGGGTAGCAACTGAGTTTATAAGAGGAATATTTAAAATCATTCCCTGTTTTTGTCCTCCCTCTGCATTATTTTTGACCTTCCGCAACAAACTGGCAAAATAACTAAAACAAATAAACCAAGAACTGGAGCAAGTAACAGTCGAAATAAGGTCTTTGTCCAGATTTCTTGCTAAGAGGTTGAGAGGTATGCCTCCCTAGTCCACACAAACAATTTGACACACATTAAAGTATTCTAATCAGTTTTGTTCCACACTAATCACAAAGCCAATTTAATATGGCCAAAACATCTGGTTGATTACTGCCAGCATTATTGTAAAGACACTTATCTCACTGTACTGATCTTTCCATCTCAACTTTCCATTCAAAATAAAAAATGTAAAACGCTGTCAAAATATCTGGTTGATCACTGCCAGCATTATTGTAAAATTCCTAATAAAAAGTCTCTTAGTACTACCTCCTCTCTGTCCAGAATTCTGCACAATGGCCCTGCCTTTGTTCTGTCCCCTTTCATTGCAAAAATTACATTGTTAATTTGAAAAAAAAAACTCCTTCAGGCACCTTTACACCTACATTTCAATGTTTGCAAAGTCTGCACTCTTCTGACCTCACAATGTTTAAAGTGAACATAACTTGACTTGAATGTCAAGTCAACTGAAGCACTGCCCCCACAAGAGACTTACTGTACAGTGGACACATTGTTTCCTGCAGAGGTGCTTTATTTATTTGTTTATTTTTTTTAAGTAATAAAATATTGCTGTAAAATAAAGAAATAAATAGGGAAGAAGAGTGGCCTTACAGGCACAGCCATAGGTGGCTGCCTATTTGGCATGGGTTCATAGGTTCATAGAAAGGTACTAGGCTATTGGCCCTAGGGCCTATACAAGCCTAGCCAAAAAGGTACCCTGGCTTTCGCCATCCAAGAAAATTATTTTCCTGTGTCCCTGTCAAGCAGAGCCACAGAGGTGATCCCTGGGGTGAATTTCCTATTTCCCATCCAATCATCAAGACTTTTCTTGAAGAGTGCTAATGAGCAGCTCTGTTTGACATATATAGGTAGTCTGTTCCAGAGTATGGGAAGTCTCTAGGACAGGAATCTATCCCTCCAGCATGTTCTGTTTATTGTGGTGACAAGGTTTAGGTCCCTAGACCATGTAGCTTGGAGGGATTGGGATTTCTTTAAATGGAGCATGTCCAACAGTTCTTGGTTTGACATAGCTTTGTATGTTAGGCAGAGATCGCCTCTGAGTAGGCGATATGCGACAGAGTAAAGTTGGATTTTTTTGAGACGGTCTGCATAGGGCATCTGTTTGAGGCTAGTAATCCTGTTTGTGAGGTATTTCATATGCATAAGTCTGGCCCTATCCAGAGGTGGGGGTACATTGGTATATGAATCTATCATACCTTATTCATCTGTTGATGAAGTTTTAGTTTCTTTAATCAGGTATTTGAAGAGCTATTTGTACGATGAAGGAATAAAAGGTTAAAGATGGTTGGATCCTTCACAGCTAAAAAGAATAGATACAGGTCCCCATGTAGGTGTCTATAAGAAATTGAGGACAGACAGAGTGCTACCAGGATGTTCTTATAGCTAAGATTTCTGAGACCACTGACCTTTTATTTAGGATCCTCCAAGGCCTCTCATTTTGTGTGATATGTTTAGACAGATACATGCCAAAAGGGACATTATATTCAATAACTGATGAGTTAAAATAAAATGGGAATTAAGCATTCTTTGGTTCATAGGTGTGTACTAGCCATGCATCCTAAATCTCTATCTAAAGTGTAAAGCAGGGGCTTGGGAGATGAAACATTTATAAGCAGGGGTCCAGGAGATGAACCATTTGCAGGCTGCCTGTATCCATTAGAGACATAGGTGCCAAACCAGGGATGAATTTCCTGTTCTCCATCTAATTGTCCATGTTGAACTTGAATTGGGTTAGGGAGGAACTCTGCTTCACATGGAAGGTGAGCCTGTTCCAGAGATGGGGTAGTCTCTGGGATACATATCGGTTTCTCCAGTAGGTCCCATTTATATCACAAGCAAGGTTTAAATCTTTAGAATGGGTAATTCTGGTGCTATTTCTTTTGTGGATATGCAGGAGGTCCATCAGAGTGGCATCTGACAATGCTCTTTCTGCCAGAAATCGATCTCCTCTCAAAAACATGTAGGAGACAGAACACAGGGATAGGGCCTTGAGGCGGTCTGCATAGGGCATTTTACTTACGCCCTAATTTCTTTTAGTGAGGAACCTCTGGACATTCCACTTGTTGGATATGCTTGGTTAGGTACATACCAAAGGAGTCATTGTACTCAATGATAGATCTGATGAATGTCAAATACAGTGAAACAATGACTTCTTTGGACCTAGATGCTTTACCTTTGCTTATAAGTTGTACAACACAGAATGGTTTTCTCACTACTTAGACACATGATGGTCAAAGGCTAGATTACTATCCATTTGTGTCCCTGAGTCCCTGACAACTGACTCAACTCTAAGGGGTGTGTTGTCAATATCATAGTTACCAGCAATGGATGACTTCCCAAAGGATGCTATTATGCATTTCTTGTCATTTAGTTTTACTCCATGGCTCTGACACCAGTTGTTTGTCTGTGCCAGCCCCTCCTGGAGAACAAATGTGTCAGTGTGGGATTCAATGAAAACTCCTAATTTGCAATCATCTGCAAATTTAGTCAGCCAGAAACTTTTGACATTGGCCTTGACTTTAAAGAAGTAAATGCAAAAAGGAACAGTCCAAGGACTGATCCCTGAGAGAATCCACTTGTGACTGGCCTCTTTGTAGAGGTGGACTCCCCAATTCTAACTTCCTAGGTACTGTCTGTGAGCCAGTTGGCTATCCACTGGATGACATATGGGTTTGTACCTAACCTCCCAAATTTGTCAACAATGTCTGAGTGGACTAGTGTGTCAAATGCCTTGGCCAGGTCAAGGTAGGCAGTGTGAACCATTCTGCCTTCATGCCTTGCTTTGATACCCTTTTCAAAGAAATCTGCCAGGTTGAGTAAGCATGACCTGCCCTTGAGGAAACTGAACTGGGTTGGGTCCAGTGTCTGGAGGTTTACTATATCATTATTGATCATTTCCATCATAATTGTTGCCATGGTTTTGCATATAATACTAGTGAGACTTACGGGTCTGTAGTTTCTAGGGTCTGTAGATGGCCCACTTTCATGACTGTTGCTGTTCTCCATTCATGAGGCACAAAGCCTGTTTGGAAACTCCAGTTAAATAGTAATTCTAGAGGCCCTGATAGGTCATGTTTCATGCTATTTAGATGGGATCCTGGGATATTATCTGGACCCACTGATGCAGTGCTCTTGGCTTTAGCAAGAGCATTAAGGACCTGTTCCCTAGTGATAGCACAGGGAGTTATATTTCATGGTATTTCCTGAGGGAAGATTGAGGGGAAGGAGGGGTAAAGTTGGAGGTGAATGTGTTGGCCAGCAGGTTTGTTATATCTTCTGGCTCAGTATGGATGGCTCCCTTTACAAGGAGCTCTGCACACAGTTGTGTATTGCTTTTGAGGTTGTGGACATAGCTAAAGAATGCCTTGTGGTTGTCCTTGGTCTGGGAGACCAAATTTTCCTCAAATTTGGCTTTAGTAGACTTATTTGCCCTCTGAGTTGTTTGTTTAGTTTGATAAGAGTGCTTTTATCTTGCTGAGTGCTGCACCTCCTAATTTTTGCCATGATTTTCTTCCTTCTGTTATGCATCTGATTGATTTTGTGATTCCACCAGGGTGTCTTGTTTTTTGAGTTAGTTCTGTACTTTTTTCTGGTGGGTACAGCTGCCTCTATGCAGCTATTAACATGCTTGTATAGGGTTTCTGTGAACAGTTTTCATAGGCAGCAGTGTTCTCAGGGTTTATGGGAGCTTGAAATTTTGCCAGGTTAGCACTATTGCTGTATATTTTATATAGTGACTGTAGAATATATAGGCCTCATTTTGTTCTATTTTTCCATCTAATTAATTATTTTATTTAAATATGTTTTACTTTTTTATTTTATTCATTTGTTTACCAGACAAGGCCCAACTGCTTCATATCTGGACAAAGCCATAAATAATTTTTACAGCTTACAAATAGTGTGGGGCAAAGGCCCAAAAATAGGGACAGATTTTTAATATTGCTCTTACAAACTTAGAAAGTTGACAGAATAGTAGGTTTTACATTAGCATGAATTTTCTGAAGAGCATGAAGTTTGAAACTCAAATGTCTGTCATTATTTTCTGACTTCAATCCACAATGACATGCCAACGATTTGTCAGAAAACCAAAATTTTATGAAGAAAATATCAAAAATATGAGACAAAAATCTGGACGTTCTGCAAAAATCTGGACACATGAGAGGTATGGTCTCCTTTCTTACCTTTCTTTATTTTAGATTGCTTGTATAAAGCAGACATTAAGGGTCTTTGCACTAGTTTGCCTATCCTTTAACATATAAATAATAAGTAAAAATATAATATGCTGCCCACACTCTCTTTGTAACACTGTTAATCCCACCTCAGTGGGAAATACTTAGAAAAAAATGACAATAGCAGGCTAAAGAATATTTTTATAGTTATAAAGCTCCATAGCATTTTACTTGTAAAGGAAAGACAGGCCCCCGGATTTACTGAACTTCCATGCAGGACTAATCTAGCGCTGCACGGAAGCAGCAGTTTAAGAGGTGGACGTCAATGCGTCGTGCATATTAATGAAGGTGCGCTGCCTGAACTCCTAATGCTACACGGAGCTTGGACGAGTGCAGGGGTGTGTGTCTGAGAGCAGAGCTCTCAGAATAAATGCCCCTGCAAAGTAGAACAGAAGAATGTGTAAATAAATGAGCGAGACTGCTCACAAGTGTCCACATATCCCTACCAACAGTCCCTATGTGTTCAACAGCAACAGTACAGTTAAATAAAATGAAGAAACCCTATTATTTATTTTTTTTAAAACCCCGAGTACAGCTAACTGTAGGTGCGCGGGTTTGCCCATCTCTTAGCTACGATTAATGCAGCTGAAAAGGCTGAAGAGGACAACAAGGAATATATATGCAAATGAAACAGCACAGCAATAGTGTAGTGGTTAGAGCGTCCGCCTAATGAACAGGCATTCCTGGTTCGAGTCCCACTGCAGCACATATAGTTTTCCATGTGAAATCTGTATATGAACATATTTTTACATCTTTTTGCCATATAACTTACATAATAACATTCAAATGTGAACAGGAGTACTGCATTAAATGCACATGTGAAGTGTCAATGTCATAATGAATAAGGCACTAGTAAGCAGAGTTAAGCAAAAATAAGCAGTAGTAAGCGTGTTTAAGTGCGTTTGCGTAGGGGTAAGCATTGCCTACACAGATTAAGCAACGAAGAAGCTAATTGAGTGTAAGAACCTGTAAACATAGGTTAGTAGTGCTTACTGGCGCGCAAACCCACTCACAATTGCTTTAAAGTGCCTTAATCACTCTGGATCCAATGGCCCATGTTCTGCCCAGCAACAAAATAAACTGCCTCTGCAAGGCTCAAACTAAAGACCCTGTACACTATAGTTACAGTAGTTAACAACTAAGCCATCAGAGCATTAGATGTGCATGAGGTATCAGCAAACTAATTCTCACCACAGGAAAATCAAACCAAACATGTGAACTGAATCTCTGTACAGTGTGATGTTGGATAACCTGTCACAGAACATAAATATGTGAACTGGAGTACTGCAGTAAGCATAGATCTGAGGTGTGATTGTAATAAAGTGCAGAATTCCCCAGGTCTCCATACAGTGTATGTACACATGAATCACAGATACCAGACACATATATAACCCGTAATGAAGAATAGATCATTGCCAAATGGCAAATATAGTGCTAATTAACTAGTAAGCAATGGTAACCACAGTACAGCTCAAGTTAAGAAGTGTAAGCAATGTGTAGCGGAGCCAATTCAATCTGCCTAGTGGTATACCTCTTTAAGCAGTGCCAACCTTATGTAAGCAGGTGTGCTCATAGCTTAGCCTTTTCAAAACCGGCCAATCATGGGAAATTCATATTTAAACCCCACAGGCGGGAATACTTTTCAAAACTGGTTGTAGCTTCCTACTGCAGGCAGAATGGCTGGTGTGGGTGAAGGCGCTCAATTTAGAGCACAGCGCTGGGGCATCCAGGAGTCAAAAACCATGGTATGGCTCCTGGTAAAAAAACATGATCAGAGACTACTGCAGGGCCAGTACCAGGGCTTGCAGCATAAAACGGAGTTCTTGGACAGTCTCGCCCGTAACCTCACCAGTGCCACAGGTATCCCCCAGACTGGTGAGCAGGTCAGGCTCCACCATGCTGACCTGAAGTGGTGGAGGAGGGATGAACTGGAACAGTGGATCCAGGAGTCTCGGCAGATGCTCAATGCCCCAGGACTGAGTAAGTACTCATTCTACTAAGTAGTAAATAATTGCCTGGCTTATGTATACTATGGATAGGTATGGCTAAATATCACTGCATTTCTCTGACAGCTGCAGATGAGCGGGCTGCAAACCAGCAAGCCCATGATGCTAGGCTGCAAATGCTGCATCAAGAGGCAGGTTAGTAATCAGTCTGCAGGTACTGTGATAACAAATAAATATAAGAGCCTTAGAAAGTGTTGTACCAGTAGAAATAAATGTGTAATAGTCTATGAATAAAGGTATAACCCCTGGAATGCTTTTGTTTACTCTTCTCTCATATGTTGGTGATCTGTTCCATACTATAAATAGTACTGTTGTATCTTAAGCTGTGTCACCCACACCGTGGTATGCAGATAAAATGGGCATGAAGTTCTGCATAACAATGCTGGAAGTGCCAAGAGGTCAGTTATATTGTACAAGTTAGGGAGACTTAGAAAACAGTTGAAAGCTGTACATCAATTCCCTGATTACACAGTGTTCTGTGATGTTAGCTATAATATTTTGTCACACACAACAGGGGTTTGACTCCTGGGAGTCCTACTAAGTTGTATACATAATCATACCCCACAACTGTACAGATTTTGATAAATGTTCAGACAGAAAGCTGTATACAATAGAATTTGCTAGGATGCTCAAATTGAAAGTTGTATGCATATTCATACTACACAACTGTTCCAATCTGTCCAGCATGTCCAGATAAATGGTCCTTATCACCAGCTTGGTACCCTGTTCCCCTGAAAATCCAGTGTGATGTTCCAAGAATTCTAGGCAGCTGTCAATCACATATAACTGATATTCAAATGTGTACATAGTCAGAGATTGTATATGGAAACAAACCTGTCATTCTAGCACCTCACCCAAAGTGTATGACAGCAATTCTCAACATATGTTGCATTAACACCTGCAGCCTGTCATGCCTGTATGTAAGACACAGGTCACGTATATAATAATATATAAACATACCAGTGTAAAATATAAGGCCATTGTGTAATGTAATAATACATGTAAGGGAAAGACCATTGCAGTGGCTAAGAATGTGAAAACTACAAGGATATATTAGTTGTTAATTGAACTCTCTCTCTCTCACCCCTACCATATGTGCAAAATAATCCAATGACACTCAACTGGTATGTGTACACGCCAGCTTTTTGTTGGGACATATGTCCTAATGGTTTATAAATATTCACATTTGATTCTATGCATGTGACATGTGAAAATACACCCATATTGGTGGCCTGTTGCCATCAATGAAACCTGCATGCTCCTGTAATGGCCACTGTTGTTCCATATAGGCATGTGATCTGCTTGCTCTGCAACTGTTAATTCTGGTGTATCGGGTTAATGAGAATACCTATGCATGTTGTTATAACTAATCCTGAATGCTGTTGACTGTTACTAGCCCATATCTGTCATAAACCTGTCACAACACAGCTCGTATGGGAAGGCCCGTCCCAGCGGACCCACCTGTCCCAACTCAGCTGGTCATGGCACCAGGCACCAGACATCTGGGGCGCAGCCTGGGACCTCCACCTCCGTGGGCCCTGCACCACCTTTGGGTGGAACCACTGCAGGGGATGGGGCTCACCCCCCTTCAGAGCGCAGAGGTGAACTTGTCACCCATCAACAGGTCCAGGCTGTGGTGCATAGGGAGCTCGATCTGGAGTATTGAGAGCGGCTACGCCAGCTTGAGGGCCGAGTAGCGCTATTAGAGGGTGAGCCTGCCCCTCCTACACAGCCCCCAGCACAGCCACCTTTGGGGCCATAAAGGAGCAGTGCTGACTGCCCATGGGTGGGGACCTCAGTCCCACTGTTTCCAGTTGGGGGCTCATGGGCTTGTGACTTCCAAACACCCCTCCCCATCCAAGGTGTTTATCCCCCACATGTGTCATATACCGGCCCTGTATGCATCTTGTGTGTCTTGTCTGTTAACCTACCCAACCTACCCCCCCAAATATACCTACTACCCCACCCCAACATCCCACTCTCACCTGAAAAAAAGTAAAAAAGGGCAATCTGTTCCCACAAAAAAATCTCATCCCATACATAGATGTCCATTTCACACACATACATATATATATATATACATATATATATATATATATATATCTATATATATATATATATATATATATATATATATATATATATATATATACACACATATATGTTCACCATATGTCCTGCACATGGAGTGGAGCCCTACCTTAGCCCCAACAGTCCCAACCTCTCAGTGCAAGGGGATGTCACGTATGTAGTGCAGGTATATTTGTAGACTATTGCTACTGTAATTGGGAATGTCTTCTCAGAAATAGTGTGTGTGGGAGGCCATATCTGCTGTTAACATGTGTGCCATTGGCTACTTACAGACATCCTAAGGTCATCACAGTACATTACCACTGCTAGCACAGTAACTCCCCTGTGGACTACAGCTGTGATATGGCCAATATATGTGGACAGTCGGACACACTCGGGTCAGTCCAGGGGTATACACAGAACCCCTTCATGCAAGACATGTGGACCAGGCCTGTCAATGTGGATGTTAGTAGCCATGTAGATGGGTATAACACGTACATACTGGCATACATTTGCCCCCATAGGTTATGCATTCATACACCCCTCTCTGTCCTGACACTTAATAACTGCTGGTACAGAGGTGCCATGGCCACATACTATCCACTAGTTACTGACATACATCTGAACAGCATCCCACTGCATTGTCTGACATACCTGCCTGTTATGGTGGCCAGGCAGCAGTACATCTGGCAAATATCTGGACATGACATCTCACTGGATAAGTACAGTGAGCTGCTAGGCATGTAACAAAGCACAGTGCAGGCTACAGGCAGACTGACTCATCACTGGGCTACATCTCCTATGTGGGAATACACATGTACCTGCATAGATAGCAGGCTCTACAGGCCCTTCAACACCATCCTCCAGTCTGGAAACATAGCTTAACATACTAATCTGGCCATACATCCCTATGCCACTCGATGGCATACATCCCTATGCCATCGGGTGGCATAGGGATGTATGGCTCTTCAACACCATCCCCCAGTCTGGAAACATAGATTAACATACTAATCCAGCCATACATCTCTATGCCACTCAATGGCTTGCCACATGGCTTACTGACAGAACCCAAACTGTAGGTGTAACTGACTCCAAATCCATCCCCGGACACGTGATAAGTGGAGTACCTCAGGGTTCAGTCCTGGGACCACTGTTGTTTGGCATCTACATCTCTGAAGTACAGGCCAACAGTACCGGGCCCTGACTAACAAAGGTAACAGCTGACTGCAAAATGGGAGTCATTATGAGCCTGACTGTACTGCATGATATGTTACTGTGTTACTGATACCAGCCTGACGTCATACAAGTGAGATGGAGTACTGTTAACATGTTGTGCCCTTGCTGTGTAATGTCCTGGTTATGGGATCTGCAACAGTTGGTAGTGTATTACAGGGCAGATGTGTTTGGCTTTGGGGGGGGGGGGATACCTATTCATGCATGATGTATATTGTTTATGCCTGTCAACCCCATTAATGGTGCATGTGGACATATATGTTTCTGCTATGTTCCCACTTTATCTACAGATGTATGTCTGTATATACCTATATAGATATAAATATCTGCTTACATATATGTGTATATATATATATATCTATATATATATATCTATATATATATATATCTATATATATATCTATATATATATATATATATATATATATATCTACATATATCAGTATGGTGGTGGTGCTGCTGCAGCGTTGTTGCCTCACAGTAAGACATTGTCCTGTTCAATTTTCAGCTAGAGCATCTTCTGTGTGGAGACATGCGTGAATGGCCGTACCTTCATTGAAGGTTGTGCATCAGGGCCAGCAACTTGGCATTTAAAAATCTACTGCCAATCATTAGCAGACCGTTGTGCCACTGTAGCGACCCCTAACTGGGAAAAGCCGAAAGACACAAATCAGTAAGTTGTATCTGTTAAGACATCAATATATTTTCACACACGCATACATCTACATGTTGGAATACATTGTCAGTATTGTTGAATGACTGGTCTGGATGTTATGTTTGTGAATACAGCAGAGTTATGTATCTCTGAGATGGCTTAGAAGTAACTCACTTTGGCTGTGGTGTGCATGGTCCTGGGTTCTAGCCTAGCAGAGGTTGCCGTTTTGTTGTTAGGCAGGACAAATGCCAATGCATACAGAGTGATTAAGGCACTTTAAAGCAGTTGTACACGGGTTTGCGTGGTGGCAAGCACCGCTAAAGTCTGGTTACAGTTTCTTATACTCAGCTGCTGAATGGCTTAGCTCTGTGCAAACCCACTTACAACTGTTTAAGAGTGCCTCAATCACACTGTAGCCAACGTTCCTTGTTCTGCTCAGCAACAAAGTAAACTGCCTCTTCCAAGCTTGAGTAATTTATAATACATAATTAATTTTGTAGTATAATAAATAACCTTAAGTATATTACCATGATGGTTTTTAGAATAAAGGGACTCACAAATATTTCCTTACAGATTTTGATGTATTTGTTTCCTTTTTCCTTTTAGTATGTTTTATTGGCTGGTTTGATCATGTGATTTTAACTGTTTCCTCTATTTAAATGGATTGAAATGTATAATGTTATATGCTGATGAAGGGTTGAGAGCCCGAAAGCTTCATTAAAGCCTGTGTTTCTGTAACTATTGTGTTCCTGCTGAGATTTTGTTCTATCTACGTGTTTAGTTCGATTAACTATATTCATTACAAGTGCTACAGATAACGCTGATAAGAGGAATTCAAACCAGCTGCCTTATTTTTCATCCTTTTCTTTGGAGAATGGCTCTGTCTATTAAGAGACTCTTAACAAAGGTGAATAATCCATTATTGTACAACCAGTTACCTGATGCTAACTCTCACAAGACTCTGGTAGCTGAAGATACAACGAAACTAACTGCGTTGATTAATACACTAGAAAAGAAGGTTAGTAGCTATAAACAGCTGCAATGGCAGAGGCTTAGCTTCTTAACCTGCCTTGAACTAGGCATTGTGCCTAGAGGACTGCGTGTACTTAAAATGCCCTCGTATGGTAATACCTATGAGGAACTTTTAGTGAAATGGCAACAGCTTAATTTAGAATTGAGTGCAAGTTATATGAAGCTTATGAACAATTATTTTGAAGAGACAGAGGAAACTTTATTGCAGGAAATAGAGCAATGTGATAAAGAAGTCTTGTTAATACTTAAAAATGATACCTCACACAATGCTTATCAAGTTTTCATAGAAAAAATGCAATTACTGGATAATAGGCTGGAGATCAAAAAGAAACGTAAATTACAGCGAGATATTGAAGATTATAAAAACGGTCATATTTTCTCTTGGCCGAAAACTGACTTTAAATATCCATCAAAATCAGTTAATTATAAACAACAACCTCAGCGTAACTCTCATTCTATGAATACTACTAAGCTGTTAGACCGTCTAGATGAATTTACGCTCCCTGGCACATCTAATCACATCTCGACCAATCAGCGAGTCGTCGTCAAGCGTGACACGCAATGCCTTCTCAGTGTGGAGCTGAGAAAGCTAATGAGAAAGAAGCAAGCCAACGACCAGTGGAAACCAACGTAGAAGTCCTTTTAACTTCAGCAACAGAAAATGTAACTTTGGATTTACCTAAGACACCAACACCACCAGAGCAATTGCGTGATGTCAAAGGAAAGAGGCAGACGGAAATTTCATCTTTTTTACCCTTTCGACTTCAACAACCAGAAAGGGTTTCTGTGAAAAAAATAAACACAGAAAACAACTTGATATCTGCGACAGGGGAATTGCCTCAAACTCAAGGGGCAAAGAGGAAGTACAGCAGTCCAAAGAAAAGCAACAAACGCCACTCGATAAGAGAGACTGCAATAATAAAACAAGGTACTTTAAATTTAACGCAAAGGATTCTTTCACAAGAGCAGCTATTAGTACTAAGCAAAGGCTTGAAATTTATTCCCTTTGCTATGGATAATGTTGTAAGTGCCATTATAGACTTAAAACTGTTTGCTAGAAGCTTGATGTTAAAATTTATATTTAAAAATTCAGTTCAAAATAGTGCAGTGCTGTATGTAGAAAATCAAGTTTATTTATTCCTCAGTTGTCTCCGGTTATTCTGGCATTTATAAATATTGTTGAACTTGAATTAAGAACTATGTTTTCTAAATGTGATACAACAAAAAGGAACTATAATCTTTCTTTTAAAGAATATCAAGCCCTTAAATATTTAAAGAATGAGAAAGATATAATTATAAAGCAAGCAGATAAGGGTGGGGCAATAGTCTTAATGGACAGAACTTATTATATGAATGAATTTACTGCATTCTTATCTGATACTGATACTTTTAAAAAAATACTTTTCCTGATGTGAAAAACTGTATTACACAGGTGAACATGGCTATTTATGACATGCAGTTAAACAATGATATTTCAATAGATGTGTTTAATTATTTCTCCACCCCATGCCCTAAAATTCCACAAATATATGGAATTCCAAAGATACACAAATCTTTAGAGCAACCACCATTGAGACCTATAGTCTCAGGTAAGGGGTGGATAACTGAAACTATATCTAAATATTTACAGAATGTACTATCTGAGTTATTACCTAAATGTGGTAGCATAATAAAAGACAGCTCACACTTCTTGAAAAATCTTAGTATATGGTATAAAATGCCTTATGACTATATTTTTGTAACATTGGATGTGGAATCGTTATTTACGGTTATTCCCATAGATTATGGCATAGAGGCAATTAGAAGGTTCTTACTGTCTAACACGACTAAGCAATCTCGTGAAGTGGAAAATATATGCTTTCTTCTTCATTTGGTACTAACTAATAATATTTTTATTTTTGATGGTACCCCATATAAACAATTAACTGGAGTAGCCATGGGTACTTCCGTGGCAAATACTTTTGCGAATCTAGTACTTTTCCATTGGGAGAAGGAATTTATTTTAAGTACTAAAAATGCACTGAATGTACATGTAAAAAGTTATGCAAGATTCGTAGATGATTGTTTCTTCGCATGGGATGACACGATAGAAGAACTTCATTCTTTCACGACATACATTAATAACACTACAAAATTTTTTTAAATTTAAAATGTGTTTCTCACCAGATGAAATGATATTTTTGGATGTAAAGTTATATAAAAAGAACAACATGATACAAACTATGGTACATAAGAAAGACGTGCATACAATAAGATACTTGGATAGTACTAGTATGCATCCTTCACATGTATTTAAAAGTATAATGAAATCACAGTTTATAAGAATAAGTAGATTAACAACAGATGAACAAATATACATTAATGAAATAACAAATATGAAAACAGAGTTTTTGAAAAGTGGATATGCTGAAAGTATTATTGATAAAACTATTAAAATAACAACAGAGGGCAGAAAAACTGATTATAAACCTATTTTCATAGATGATGAGATAGATGTTAATTATAGTTTACCGATAGTTAATAAAAAGAAAGAAAATACTCTGAGATACATTACCACATACTCTGGCCACTCTGATCAAATATGTGAAATAATCAAGAAAAATTGGCCAATTTTAATGGCAATGCCTGAATTCAGCTCAATAGTGGGCCCCAAACCCAGCTTTTCCTATAGGAATAGCCAAAGCTTAAAGAATATGTTGTGCTATAAAGATTTTGTGGAACAACATAATACCATACATAGTAAGATAGGGACTTATAAATGTTACAATTGTAGCTGTTGCATTGACATTTTAGATACAGATAGTACCTTTAAACATCCTGTCACACATAAAAAATTTCAATTTTACTGTAGTGCTAATTGTAATACTATGAAATTAGTCTACCTCGCCACCTGCATGCAATGCCAGGCTTTTTATGTAGGAAAGACTATACGTAGGCTCAAAGACCGTATAATCGAACACAAATCAGAGATAAATAGACAAATACAGACAAATGCTTTATTTAAGCATATATATGAATTCAGCAACCACACTTTTAAGTTTAGATGTATAGATGTAGTGCAAGTGGGTGTGAGGGGGGGTGATATTAACAACTTTTTAGATATGAGAGAGCTAGAATGGATAATAAGATTACAAGCTGACACTTTACCAGGTCTGAATGGTACTTCTACTATCAAACCAGTATTAGTAAAGCGCCAAATGAGTAATTTATAATACATAATTAATTTTGTAGTATAATAAATAACCTTAAGTATATTACCATGATGGTTTTTAGAATAAAGGGACTCACACATATTTCCTTACAGAATTTGATGTATTTGTTTCCTTTTCCTTTTAGTATGTTTTATTGGCTGGTTTGATCATGTGATTTTAACTGTTTCCTCTATTTAAATGGATTGAAATGTATAATGTTATATGCTGATGAAGGGTTGAGAGCCCGAAAGCTTCATTAAAGCCTGTGTTTCTGTAACTATTGTGTTCCTGCTGAGATTTTGTTCTATCTACGTGTTTAGTTCTTCCAAGCTTGAACCCAGGACCTTGCACTCCATACACAAAGGGATTTACCACTAAATCATGGCAGATATACATAACTTGAAGTTTTCACAAACATATCCTGCAGCACAATCAGTCAACAGTACAGGAAATGTATTATTATCACACCACATAATCTGTTAATGCAAGAAGTCTAGACAAAGTATGCCACACTGTGGGTGCAAATAGGGATATCTGTCAGCTAATGCTCTGTTACACTTAAAATGTTGCTAGTTACACAGTTATATGTATAAGAACACATATGTAGAAGGAGATGAAGTACTAAACACAAATGTGTTTCCACTAGTTACTGACTTCAATGCTGCGATCATCCATGACAATTGTCAAGTGAATGAGGAACAGGCCAAAATATGAGCCGAACATTCATGGACATATTTCCAGATATATATCTGTAAATGTAGTCATATAGACAGCTATATGTAGATATATATATTAATGTATGACTCACAAATAATCATATAACAGCAATTGTATATAGATACATACATATGTTTATATGTATGGATATATATATATATATATATATATATATATATATATATATATATATATAGACAGATACATATATATATATATATATATATATATATATATATATATATATATATATATATATCTATATGTATAGCCATATGAGATATATATTGGTACATACACATATACACACACAAAAGGTATCAGTAGCCATACATATGTAGACGTAGTGTGGAAGTACTGGGTGCAAAGTATATCCCTCTGCCCCAAGCCCTTCAACTGGCACCTGTGAAATATGTAGTGTGGAAACCATTCCCACAAATGAGAATATTGACATTAAACATATACCCACCTACAATTCAAAGGACATGACATGACACACAGGTATGCATACATAGATAACCTGTATTCCTGTACTATACAATAATGTATGCCAGTACTGACTGACACCACATAAGGTTTGAAATATGTAATCAGACATGAATGCAAGGCCCACACACAGCAGTACATCCAAGCAATGTGTATATAGACCATACTATGCTGTCCAGGCCAAGGCCTTCAATTAGTACAACAGTAGGAACAGGATTTGCCTTCAGGATACTTAACAATCAACAATTACAGATGTAGTTAAGCAGCCTCCAATTACACCCTGTAGTCAAGCCCTAGGGGGAAAAGTAGCACTTGTTTTAATGTCACAGTATCTTGTACATAACATTGCTTAACCTAACACCTCATTATCACACTGAATGACCCTCTTCTTAACAGTTATAGCACTGAAAAGGTGCCATAGCCTAGGTAAATGGCAGAGAACCCCCCCCCCCATAAAAGGCTGTACAAGGGCAAGGAACACTGTGTACCACACACTTACCTCAGGAATGTACAATGGCACATATGTGTTTTCCATCTGTTGCCCCCATATATATGGACATGGCCCAACAGTTGGTGTGGGAGTCCATGACATGACTGGGATGATAGCAGTAATGCTAGTGGTAAATAATGATAGGCCATTACCTAACAACCCTTCCTGTATCACAGCAGGACAAAGAATGGCATATATGTGGAGGACAGAGGCAGGACCATAGGGCCATATTTGCATTATTGCTCTTACACACCCTGGAAATTGCTGGTGTTACAGGATTCATTGCAGCATACCCTTATGCAGGGCTATAACATTGAAATACAAATGGATGTAGCCATGTACTGATAGCACTCAACAGGCAGAATGCCACAGATATATTTGGGACAATACCTGTGTGGTGCACAGGCAAAACCTAACAGCCAATCACCCTGGTATCATATGGATAAACCCACAGTTGAGAGCTATGTAGACAGACAGCATTCCATGAAAAAGTGCCATGTACACAGAAACCCAGTAAGAACAGCAAGATACATTGCACACAACAACACTACTCACGCTGTCTGTAGGTAAGGAACCTTACCCAAATGTGGATTTGGCCTGTGTCTGCAGGTTCTGCTGTAAGAGGTATTGCTACCTGCTGTCTGTAACACTGATGTCCACACACAGGAAGGATGTCATCCATACTGTAAAGGTGAAGGCACAACACCCACAGAAGGCAGCAATTTATAGTACAGGGTTGCCATGACAGTGGTTATCTAAAGTACTACATAGCAGGCTGCATGCAATCAGCAATGGATGGACACTGACTGGTGCAGAGGCCACCACCTGATCATGTGCAATACCGACAAAAGCATGCTGCAATCTATTCAAACCAGCTCAATCACTCTACTGAAGAGACTGAGAGAGAGAGAGAGAGAGAGAGAGAGAGAGTGAACTTCAAGAAAGTTCACAAAGCACAGGGTTGTGTTAAAGTGGAAACAACATAACAGGTATGTGAAACAGATATGCATTTACTGGCATGTAGTATATGGCATAGAATAATAGGATGTATACTGTGAAAGGATGTATATGTGCCATCAGTACTTGTTCCTGTAATGATGTTGTGCTCAACAACTGCACTGGACAGTAGTATTAGTTCCTGTGGGCAGTGGGACATACCTGTCAAATGTGCAGACCAGCAGTGAATGGCAAAGATATGACCCATGATATCTGTGTTCTGTAAATTACTGTGGCCAAAGGCTGGTGGGGGTATTAATATCGCCATGATAGACACATGGGTGAGAGATCACACCACCTGCAGGACAGTCATGTTAAAGTGTAGCATAGCATGCCCAACTGCCATAGCAGCATAATATGCTTATCTAAAGTTTGTCACCATATATACTCCCTAATGTTAGTCTGTGTTCACATGACACCTGTCTGTGTTGCAGCAAGGCAGAACAGTTCAGCTGTGAAGTAAAGAGGGTACATGAGTATGGTCCAGATGTTCGTATGCACCCCACATACAGATACATATATGTATGATACATATTCACATCTGTGTATGTGTACAGAACCTTGGACAGTTATACATTTATATAGGTATATAAACAACACAAAATTATATCTACACATATGTGCACATATGTATATATGCATATATATATATATATATATATATATATATGGTTCTACCTGACTTCGTCGACAGCTGAGAAGACCGACATCGGAATCCGGAGCTCCAGAAGATCGAAAGCGAAGAAGACCGACGCGAATCGCGGGTTGCAGAACATCGACAATGCAGAAGACCGACACGACGGATGACAACACCAACGCCGAGGATGCCGACATGGGGAAAGGCTGTGTGAGTATGCGGTAGTGACGGACGTTAGGGTGAGGCAGGTAAGTGTGGAGATTGACGGTCTGTGGGGATAGGGGTGGGTTAAGTGAGTTAGGGTTAGGGGAGGCGATAGGGGTGGGTTAAGTGAGTTAGGGTTAGGGAGGCGATAGGGGTGGGTTAAGTGAGTTAGGGTTAGGGGCGATAGGGGGGCGGGTTAAGTGAGTTAGGGTTAGGGAGGCGATAGGGCGGGTTAAGTGAGTTAGGGTTAGGCGGGTAGGTAAGTGTGCGATAGTGACGGACCTTAGGGTTAGGGTAAGGTTTAGTGTGGGCTTGTAAGGATTTTGGTGTGCTTGTGTTGTGTGTGTGGTTTGTGGAATGGGGATGTGTTTTGTTTTGTATGGGGTTTCGTGTTTGTGTACCGTCGGTTATTTCGTTGTCGGTTATGTGTGGTTTCGTGTTTATGGACTGTCGAATATGTGGTGTCGGTGATGTGGTTGTCGGTGTTGTGTGGTTTCGATTATGTCAGGTAGAACCATATATATATATATATGTATACAGACAGATATATGTGTGTATGTCGACATATATATATATATATATATATATATATATATATATATATATATGTATATATATATATATATACACATGTCAATACATTTTCCCTGCCATGACATGTGTGAGAGAACATCACACATCAATGCACAACATACCTACACACCAGTACATGGCTGCAAGATGGAGTGTGGAGTGAGGTGTGTAACCCATGTTGGGAACACATTGCAATTGTATGGGATGGTGGGATATATATGTTGGTGAAGGGTATTAGTCACATATTGGTATATAGGTTTGGTTGGGTGACAAACAAGACAGCATACAGGGCTGATATATGACACATGTGGTGGTTAAACACTGTGGACGGGTAGTTACATTTGGAATGTGGAGGCCATTGAGCCCCCACATGGGAACAAAGGTAACATGGTGCCCACCCATGGACAGTCGCAACAGCATCTACATGGACATAAAGGTGCCTGGGCTGTGTGCAGGGCAGGAGGGACATGCATGTCGAACCTTTGTTTTTGTGTACTGCATGCCTCCAGGTGATGTAGCTCATACCCCATGTCACTGTGAATCTTCCTATGCCCAATACCCGTGACCTACCTGGGTGACAGACACATGTCTGTGTGTGCTCCATGGGGGGGGGACGACACCATCCCCTGAGATGGTTCCTCATGAAGGTAGTGATGGAACAGTAGATACTGAGGTTCCATGGTGGGCCACAGATGTGATGTGGACTGGTAACATATGCACATTAGGTTGGAGGGGTGTTCCTGTTGGCAAATAACCCCTACACATACTGGTGTGTAACTGTCATGGAACATATGTGGGCTGTAATAGTCCATACAATCCCAGAACATGTCCAACAGCATGCATAGATATCACCAATACTACAGAATGGCAGATGTGTAGCAATCACATAGCAGGCCTACCACATGCATATGTGGAAACATAGTGGCAGTGACAATGGCATGCAGGTGAAATACCCTGTAACAGCCCTGCAACTCTAGTGTTCCCACAGGGAGCATGTCTATAACCACATAGCAGAAAGTGTTGTACAATACAATATATGGCCCAATGGTACACATACTGGACACATACCACTAGCGTAGTGTGAACATTATGTTGGAGCTGATATGGTGGTGGGAGACTGAAATGTGCATTGTATTATGACAAACTTGACATATAAGTTGCTCAGACATATTTCCATCATTATGTCTTTCAGGGAGTATGGTACACTCGAGAAACCCCGCATACAGTGCCGCTGAGGAGGAGATCATCATCACCAGTATCATCCACAACTATCATCTGCTCTTCTCATGGACAAGCATAGACCAGCAGGAGAGAACATCCATGTGGACTGATGTGGTCCGCAGGGTGAATGAGGTGGGGATGCACAGCCGAACGTTTGAGCAGGTCTGCCACCATTGTAGTGACCTACTCCGGCAAGTACGATATCATACCGCTGCCGTGCTGGGTGACCACCTTGTAACTGGGGGGCCATAACATCCATCCCTCCTCACCAGAGTGGAGGATCTGCTCATCAGCCTGGTAGCACCTGCCCGCCCGCAAGAGCTCAAGACCTATATGATCATGGAGGTGGGTGCTACTCACACACCACACATTGAGCATGCAGGTAAGGTTCCAGGGCATATCAGTAGACTACTGTAGTGTATGCATCTGTACAGGTCGACCATGCATGTGTGAGATATAGGGTATGTTGCTGTGTAGTACCGATAAGCAGTAATGCATAAACTGTAGTACTGTGGACTTCACCTGGTGTTGTATTGTAACATTGCAGCCACCCTGCAGCAATGCCACAGCTGTGGCCACTGACATCAACTCTATCCCATGTCAATGTAGGTACCTCTGGGATACCAGCAAGGCAGCGGCCTGATGCAGGTGAGTATGGTTTTAGGTTATGCTTGGCAATTCACTGTGCATGTCATAGCTAAGGTGTTGGCCATGTACACATCTAACACAACTACCCATAATGCATGTTGTACATGTGCACTGACACAGCACACACCTCACTAATGGGATTACCAGCCTCAAACACATGCAATACACAGTCCATCTCAGACAACTGTGGCTACACTCCCGTGCACATTGCCCAGGCACAGCTTACATCTGCCCAACATACACAGCTATGTCATACACAGAGCAGTTGAACATGCTACATATAACGACATCCCACTCCCTCTGCTAACACATGCACCAGGATCTTACACCTAAACAACACATTACACAGAACATACTGGAGGGATAGGGCCTTGTCCTGGGGACTCACCACACTCTGGAATGGACTACCCATACATGTCCGGCAATGCTATACATTGGCCCTCTTGACAGACACACTTGGCAATTGGATGGGGAATGGGGAATACATCCCTGGGTAGCATGTGTGTGCCACAGCCTGAGATGGGCACAGGGGAATAACATTAGTGGATGGTGTATGGCAGGGAACCCCTGTGGCTAGGCTTATGTAGGCTCCAGGACCAATAGACCAGTACTCCCCTATGAACCTATGTGTACCAGAGGCAACATCAGCCAGGGCCCAATCATGGTCAATAATGGTCTCTACACTAACCACAGGTACAACACAATGTCTCTGTGTGTGGTCTAATGGTAATCTACCACTCATACATGCATCACTGATGATGACTTATGTGAATACACATCAAGCAGTCACTAAACACGTGTCCACATGTGATACAGGAACACACAGAGGCTGTAAGCAGCAGCAGAAACACACCTGACACAGAGACACATTCTGCAATGGTGTGCACACCCATGAGGTATGGTGCACAGTACATGCCAGGGTGCTGAACAGATGCACAGCAATGCTGTGGACATGGGTGCAGTGGTTTCCAGGTGGATGGCCATCACCTACAAACAGAAGCCATGCATCACAGCCATGTATAATGTTGGTAACGGGGATTGAATACAGTTGCACTGCATGCTGTTCAGCCCCACATGTCCTGCATGCGGACGTGTGTAATTACAGGTATGTGTGTGATACTGTACTGCACTATCACCTGTTAATGTGTGTGTTATGGGGTTGTGGGAGCTGTCTGTAGGTGCTGTCTGGTGTAGTGTATGGGTTGCCATGTATGTCGACTGCATGTGTGTATGTCTGTGTGTGTGGCCATGTCTGCACACATGTGTGTGTCTGTGTGTGTGTGTGTGTGTGTGTGTGTGTGTGTGTGTGTGTGTGTGTGTGTGTATTTACTGTTTAACAGTGCTGTACATGTCTTACAGTCTGTTCCCTGTTTTGCCCTCACAGGTGGCGAGATTGGGCTGGGTCCCCGCAGGGAATCTGATGTCACTGATACAGACAGTGACCATGAAGATAGGTGTGTTGAGGCACAGGAAGAGTCATCAGGGGCTGCAGGTTGGCCACCAACTGACAACCTATACATATCCACACCATCCACACACACAGTCACACTGCCTATACACACCTCATCATCATTGGCCCTAGCTGAGGGACAGACTTACGTTTGGCATGGACCAGGACAGTGTGGTATCTATGGCACGTGTGTCAAGACACAGCAGCCATAGCCAGATGTCTGGTGGGGTATCACATAGGCAGATGTGCAGGGGTGCTCATAGGAGCACTGCTGGTCATCATGCACCTGGCAGACATGCAACATCTATTTCAACCACACACATGTTCCAGACTGTCATAAAGGCACAGGCATGAATGGAATGGTACGCCAGGCAAGATCTAAGGGTTCAAAGGGCTCATAACACCTCTGTAACTGACAGCATCCGTGACCTAGCAAGTGCCATCCGTAATTACACCGAGGTCATGGATAGACAGTGGAGTGAGACATTGGAACTCATCCAAAAGGTCATGTCCATGCATCAAGACAGGGCGGGATGGATGCGAGGGCCATATGGATGAATGCCAGCAACACCAGCAGCTGGAGGTCACCATGGATGTCCAAACAGTCACAGCTGCTTCCATAGTGGCAGTACCATCCTCAGCACTGTGGACGGGGGCTGTCTACAACCCATCAGAGCAGACCATGTGCACGTGGCCCTAGCCAGTCCCAGGAGGGACCTAGATCCAGTGGATGTCTGTCAAACTCATGGGACAGTACTTGGTCTGGTTCTGTACCTGATACTGCCTGTAGCACCCCTGCCAGGCACAGGTCCCATGTCCATGGCCGGAGATGGTGAACTGCAAACCCTGGCAGGTACAGTCTGCAGCTGTCCCACAATTCCCTGTATAGGGCAGCCACATGGAGGAACTGTGTGCATGCAGACACACACACACACACACACACACACACACACACACACACACACACACACACACACACACACACACACACACACACACACACACATACACACACACATAAACAACAAATCTAGGGCAACCACATACCTGCACACATGACATCACCAGTGGCCCATAACAATACTCAGCCCCCTCACACACACACACATGTTGTCAGTTGTATGGCTCAGCCTAGGCCTCTGGCAAACCAACAACACACCCTGTGCATATGATGATACCTGTGCCACTGCCTGACATCCATAACATTGATGCAGGGACAGGCTAACATGGTTCTGATGCACAGGGTGACCATACAGCAGTGTAGCAATGGAATGATGTGTAGCATGTTGTCAGCAGTAAAGTGAAATGCTAATATCTTGGAAGGTGTAGCTGTGCAGCCCTGATGCATCATAGCTTTAATTAACAATGTTATATTGTTGTCACCGGTATCTGTTAAAATTGTGTTGTGTTTGTCCATGTGCCACATGGCTGATGGGTGTAGTAGTGTCAGCAGGCCTTCTACAGTGGACACCAGTAAATGTAGTGGGTGGTACACATGCCATGGCTGGGTACAACACAGAGTGCTTTCGGTTAGGATGCAGTACAGGTACAGGACTGTACACATGGAGGTATGTCCTCGTGCAGGTAACACATCTATTGCACATGTAATCTCATCAAGACAGGATAGTCACAACCACACAGTGCTATATATGCAGTCTGCAATGTGGACGACATTGAACATGCTAACAGCAGGATGTATGTCCCTCTCCCCACTCTACTGCGATCCTCACCTAAGTAACATGTGTGTGCCAATGCCGGTGGCATAGCCCTACCCTTAGGATGGTGTGAGGCACTCAACTACTGTGAATAGTGTAGACAACAACTAACAACCTGATTACATACACTGTACAGTATTACAGGCAGCTATGTGGGGGGATAGATGCAACAGTAACTGCAATGATGGCAGTCGTGTTCACAACAGCCACACCCAGTGAGTTATAGCAACCCCAGTAGTGCCGCACACCTCAACAGTGTAGAGCAGGGCAGTGACACATCTATGACCTGTGAATGACTGGATGCCCATGGGATGGCACCTGTGGTATGTTGGCATATTCCAAGCAGTTCTGGTGGAAACATATCTGGTGAATGGAGGTAGATCCCATAACAACTACACACATTCCTACAAGCGGGATGGTGTACAAAAGCCTGCTATGATCTACATAGGCATTGTGCACCTCCTAACCCTTATCTACACCTGTCATGATTAGGTTAAGGAGGTATACCAGGTTCAGGTTGTAGTCTCTGCCTTTGACAAGTCCAACATTGGCGGAGTCCTGTGTGTTGAGATAACCAGTGACATTGGCCATGGGTTCATTGTTGGTATGTTCCATGTCCCTGGAGACCACGGTCATCAGGCTACTGGGTGGTAGTTCCCAGCTGACATGATGGGTTTGTGGATGTCCTTGTCAACATTGGTGAAACCATTGTCAGGCATAGGGCTATTGGACTGTATGAGGGATCCCAGCTTCTTACTGCACCTGCCCAGGGGGTTCCCCCAAGCATGACATGTCACTTGACTGTATTGCATGATATGTTAGTAATGCCAGCCTTACATCCTACAGGTGGGATGGAGTACTGTTAACATGTACTGTCCTTGTCATGTAGGTCCTGCTTATGGGATCTGCTAAGGTTGGTATTGTATTGCAGGCCAGACGTATTTGACTGGGGGGGGGTACATATTCATGTCAGATGTATG